>NC_092108.1:17246903-17546903 GCF_045679555.1 Salvelinus alpinus | reverse complement strand
ACATTTCAATTTTGGGCTTTTCAAATATATTCCCTTCTCCTTTCTCTCGTTTATAATATGGTTATATTCCCCAAAATATTCCTTTGTATAATTAAGCTTTTAAATGTATATTTCTGTCTTTATAATAATAATAATAATATTAAATATGTAGAATACATTTCCCATGCTCAATACACATGTGTAGCTTGTTGTTTCTTGCTTCTGTGCGCAAATTGTTTGACGGCTGCAGTTTGAGATTATTCCTTTTTATTTATGGAAAGTAGCAGATACTGGCCTTCATTATTTATGATTTATTTTAGATGTTTTTTTAGCTTAATTCAATTGATTTATATTAAGTTGTTTCTATTCCAAGAAAAAACGAAAATACATTTGACAGCCTATGTATTGGCTAACTAAAACATCCGTTAATACATTTGAAGTCCTTCAAAATGGAAACTATATATCCTAACGTTATATAGTAGAATATAAACTAGGTATAGGCTATTGTAGGTGGGGTAGGCTAAATCATTACAACTGAATAGACCTAATTAAAACAATAGTGATAAAGGAAACAAAACACGCTAGGCAGAGCATGTCCAGAACTTGTGGCTGAGCAGTACCAGAGCAAAATTGCAGTGGGAGAGAAGGCCAACACCATTTTTTTAATGTGCTCGAATTACACTCCGCTGTCCTCCCCACACTCAACCACTTATATGCTCTGCATTCAAAAGCAGCCCTGTTTTAGGCTATCAAAGAACAGTCAATGAATAATCATATCAATGGATGGAATCAGTGAATGAATGGCTGCAGCAACCATTAAACGGTCTGACAAGCTGCATAACAAATGATGCTTCGTTCTACAAAAGAACAATTCAGTCGTTCAAACGAGACACAATAATATATTGTTCGAAAGACATAGTAAGTCATTCAAACAAGATACCAAGCTCTTCCATTGAGATACTAAGTCGTTCAAATGAGATAATAAGTCATTTGAAAGACTTAGTTGTTTGTTCATGTCATCCAACAAATGTAAACGCCTGGAGTTGGTAAATGGCATGGGAACTTGGATTGGAACCCCACCTATGGTCATCCCTTTGGTCATGTACACCTACATTGGGCTTTGCATCAAAATAAAGTTATCTTCCAGCAAAACAATAACTCCAAAGAAATGATTAATGGACCACAAAATAAATACAAATCTTTGGCCATCTCAATCTCTGGACTTGAACCCCATTGAAAACCTGTGGTTTGAATTGTAGGGGTCAGTCCATGAGCACAGACGAAGGATATCAAGGATCTTGAAAGATTCTGTACAGAGGAATGGTCTAAGATCCCAATGTGTTCTCCAATCTCATGAAACAATTTAGAAAAAGACTTAGTGACATTATTATCCTCGCAAGGTGAGGTATTGAAGACACTGGTACCAATAATTGACCCCTATCTTTCAGAGAAAAAGTATTTCTTGTTAATAAAATCCTTATCTCTGAGCAATTGTATTAGTAAAAAATAATATGATTTCCCTTTTTTTTTTGCATACGCTATAGTTCAGTAATTTTGTTATTTATTTTATCCAGTCTTTTTTCCTCAACATTATCAAGAGTGACAATCTGTTACAGACAGAAGCCTGTGACATGGCAGACCAATCAGGACTCATCTTTCGGCGTATCCAGCCCCTCCATAAGCTCAGCCAATCATGGTTAGCTCAGTAGCTCAGTGCCTTGGCTAAAATATTTCACATTTTTATTCATATTTATAGATCACATATGAGTTTGTAATTAAGGCAAATGAAAATTAACATATTCAAGAATACATTTCAGCCCCCAAAAATGTAATCTTTAGGAACGAGGGTTAAACGCCTAGGATCCTGTAACCAATCACAAATTGTCTAATTTTCAGGTGCGGCATTATAATGAAAACACATTTTCAATCAAAGAGCTGTGTTCCAATTCACAGTGACGTGTACACCTTTCTTTTCAACACAAGTAAGCTATGAGTATTCATCTGAGGTGACCCATCTATCTCCTGCCTTTATCTCCATGCCAATCAATGACATTAGTACTATATCTGGTCCTTGATCTCCTGAGCGTCATCTGTCTTTGTGGTCACGAGTCTCCCTCATGTGTACTGTACTCCACCAGCATACTCTTCAGTGGAACACGCGTGCAACAGAGATTCATGTCTCGCATAGGTGTCTGTGCACGTGTTCTCTCACTGGGCACACACTGGCGGTCGGTGCCATTTAAGATGAGGGAGGACAAAAATGTTTTCATGAGCATGGCCTTAGTTCTGTTACAGCATATTGGATAACTGTCATTTATATTCCATTCACCCAGCTCAGTGTAACATCGATAGGTTCAGGTATGTATATCCCCGTTTAGGTCCATTTGCTTCAGATTAAGAAAGGGTTTTCAACAGATACGGCGAATGAACACACCCCTGATCACACACAAACACAGAATTAACAGCCACATATAAACCGCTTGATCACTTTGCTCGTTGTATATATACTGAACAAGAATATAAATGAAACATGCAAAAATGTCAATGATTTTACTGTGTTACAGTTCCTACAAATATAAATAAATGCATTCGGCCCAAATCTACGGATTTCACATGATGGGTAGGGACAAAGCCATGGGTGGGCCTAGGAGGGCACAGGCCCATCCATTAGGGAGCCAGGCCCAGCCAATCAGAATTTATGTTTGTAATAAAGGGCTTTGAGGCCGGTTGGACGTACAGCCAAATTCTCTGATACAACGTTGGAGGAGATTTATGTTTGCGAAATGAACATGAAATTCTCTGGCAATAGCTTTGGTGGACATTCCTGCAGTCTGCATGCC
Organism: Salvelinus alpinus; assembly: GCF_045679555.1. NCBI lineage: Eukaryota > Metazoa > Chordata > Actinopteri > Salmoniformes > Salmonidae > Salvelinus > Salvelinus alpinus. The sequence goes on along the minus strand of NC_092108.1, from coordinate 17,544,084 downwards.
AATTGCAAACTCCCTCAATACTTGCGGAATTTGTGGCATGTCGTTGTGTGACAAAACTGCACATTTTAGAGTGGCCTTTTATTGTTCCCAGCACAAGGTGCATCTGTCTAAAGATCAGGCTGTTTAATCAGCTTCTTGAAATGCCACACCTGTCAGGTGGATGGATTATCTTCAGATTTGTAAATGAAATTGGAGAGATATAAGCTTTATGTGCATATTGAACATTTCTGAGATCTTTTATTTTAGCTCATGAAAATGCGACAAACATTTTACATGTTGAGTTCATATTTTTATTCAGTATATAAATCCTTCTTGCATCTTTGCGCTCCTCCTCTCACCTTTTCCCTTTTCATGTGGACTTCAATGCACACACATCAGCTGTCGGTGGCCAGGCAAAACAAATCCTTTCCAAGCCAAACATTCAGACTCTAACCGCTAATCACAACACACAGCCAACATTGTTTTAACCATATTAACGTCATAGTCAACATAGCTACTAGAACTACCTTGTTAGTAAACCGCTACAATCATGCAGTACATTGTACAGCAAGCAGTTTAGCAATTACACCGGCGGCGCCCCAGTAGCAATAAATTGATAAAACCAAAAGCTTACTTTCACTTGGAAGAGTTCCAGCGTTGGATAGCCATAGCCAGCTAGCTAACATAGCATCACTCTGTTTTAACCAGGTGTTTGAGTAGGCTAAACTAGCTAGCTGCAATTGCTAGCTAACTAACAAAATGAAAAAAATAAAGATATACTCTATGAAATATAGCTCTCTCTCGCTGTCTCTTGCTTCTCCTTCACCTTGGAAGAAAGTCATTTGTTAAACTGTTCAACTATTGTCTTTCTCTTTGAGTCAACTACTCAACGAATTATGCTTTCAGTACTAGATTCATTCTTTGATCCTTTAATCGGGTGGACAACATGTCAATTCATGCTGCAAGAGCGCTGATTTGTTGATGTACATCCTCCGGAAGTTGTCATAATTACTATGTAAGTCTAAGGAAGGGAGTGAGAAAAGTAAGCCTCCTAGGTTTTGTATTGAAGTCAATGTACTCAGAGGAGAACTGAAGCTAGCTGTCCTCCGGCTACACCCTTGTGCTACCCTAGAGTTCTGTTGAGGCTACTGTACACCATTGCAAAACAGTGTGTTTTAATCAATTATTTGGTGACATGAATATATTTAGTATAGTTTTTTCTAAAAAGGATATCTTTTTGAATGTTTCCCTTTTTTATTTTTCTGAATTTCACTGACAATGTTTCTCCCCTTCCTCTGAGGAGGAGCCTCCAATGATGTTGATAATTGGGTAATAATTTGTTGAGACATTGATCAATGGCATTACAATCTACATTCACCCACAATTGCTGTAATTCAACTGCCGAAAGTCAGTTGAATTACAGCAATTGTGAAAATCTCCACAGACCAGCAACGACCTATGCATTCTATCTTGAACATGATGATATATGATATAACAAGAAAGTTATAGTTACAGTAACTTCAAAATGTGCCCATGGATGTGTTACTCATTTTAATGTTGAATGTTACATTAGTTTGTAAGATAGCCTTAACCGAACAGAAATATGAACGCAGCATGTAAGTCGTTGGTCAGGCCTCCCAGGTGGGGCAGTGGTCTAAGGCACTGCATCACAGTGCTAGCTGTGCCACCAGAGACTCTGGGTTCGAGCCCAGGCTCTGTCGCAGCTGGCCGCGACTGGGAGGTACATGGGGCGACGGACAATTGGCCTAGCGTTGTCCGGGTTAGGGAGGGTGTGGTATCCTTAAAGGCTTCTTAGAGTTACGACTCATGAGACTTACGTACGGTTTAGTATTTAATTGTAACTTAGAATTACATTCTCTTATGCACCTGGCTTAAGCTACCTGAAGCTTTCTTAATCATAGTTATATAGGCAGACATAGGAAAAAGCTACGGATAGCGGGAAGCAAACCCCCATCTTGAGTCAATACTGCCATCTATTGGTAAACATAAATATACCAGGTTACTACATTCCCCCCCTTTAAAGCTAATAACCCAATTGAATTCCTTTCTGAGCTATGCTATATTCTTATTTCAATTTTTTCAAAAATGATCTCCTTTAGGATCTGAAAAAGTCTGGCGGACGTCTCTCTCTAATAGAGCATCTCAGAGTTGGTGTAGCTGGTGCCACCAGATCTTCACCCCTTGATGGTGAAACAAAGTCCTTTTGTGGAGACTTCACAGGAGGAGGTCGTCCCGGACTGGTGGTCTCAGGAAGTTGAGCATTGTTGGTCTCAGGTGGTTTGTCCAACTGCAACTCTGGGGAACGTTCCAATGTCCTGTACTGCTCGTTTAAGAATTGATCCAGTTCTCCCCATGGAACTGGAATTCGAGCTCGGATCTGATCCACGTGTCTCCTTAGTCTTTGTCCACTTCCGATGATCACAGTATAAGATACTGGTCCTGAGCAATCCTCAATGGTAGCTGGAATCCATTTAGGACCAAACCCATAGTTTCTTGTATAGACATCATCTCCAGGTGAGAAACTTCTGGGTTTGGCTCGGGTGTCATGATTCCATTTTTGATTCCATTGCTTTTGTTTTATTTTCATTTTCAGGTCTGGTCTGATGAGATCCAAGGTTGACCTCAACCTCATTGACATCAACATTTCTGCAGGTGACAACCCAGTCGTAGCTTGAGGAGTAATCCTGTAGCTGAACAAGAATCTTGACACCTTTGTTTCAATGCTGGGCCCTTGCATCTTCCTCATCCCCTCCTTCAAGGTCTGAACCGCACGTTCTGCTAATCCGTTTGAAGATGGGTGAAAAGGGGCCGACGTTACATGCTGAATTCCATTTTGTTTCATGAAACTTGTGAATTCAGTGCTTGTAAAACAAGTAGCATTGTCACTAACCAACATTTGAGGCAATCCCATAACACTGAAGCTTTGTCTCAACTTCTCAATCGTAGCGTACGATGTTGACGTGTTCATGGGGTAAACATCCATCCACATTGAATGAGAATCAATCAGCACAAGGAACATTTTTCCTAGGAAAGGTCCAGCATAGTCCACATGTAGTCGTGTCCATGGTTTTTCTGGCCATTCCCATGGATGTAATGGTGCGGTGGGGGGTGACTTCCTGTTACTCTGACAATCTGCACACCGGCTAACCTCATTTTCCACATCGTGGTCCATTTTTGGCCACCAGACAAATGAACTCGCTAGGACTTTCATCCTCGACATACCTGGATGCGACTGATGCAACAACTTCAGTAGCAACCCCCGCCCTTGTGGTGGGATAACTACTCATGAACCCCACAGAACACATCCATCTCGGACACGCAATGCCAAGCGGCGAGTGTAGTAAGGCATGATCTGAGGCTCTGTCACTGTAGGCCATCCTTTCAGGATAAATTCATGCACTTGTGATAACGTCACATCCTTTGAAGTCCATTGCCTGATTTGTGCTGTGTTCACCGGTGCATCATCCAACACATCGATCATCAAAACCTGGTCATTTTCTTCTTCCTGAATGATGATTTCTGGAACGGGCAGCCTACTCAGAGCATCAGCATTCCTATGGTATCTACCTGGTTTGTAAATTATTCTGTACTCGTAGGCCCTGAGCCACACATTCCAACGTTGAACTCTTGGAGAGACCATTTGTGGTACTGGCTTTTGTTCATGGAACAGAGAGATCAGAGGCTTATGATCCGTCACAATAGTGAATGTTCTCCCTTACAAGTACTTGTGGAACCTCTGTATTCCGAATATGACAGCCAGTCCTTCCTTGTCCAGCTGAGAGTACTTTTTCTCCGCTGGCGACAACGTTCTTGACATGAACCCGATAGGTTTCTCTGCACCATTCTCCATCCGGTGGGATAGCACCGCCCCCACACCATACGATGAGGCATCACACGATAAGATGAGATCTCTGTCTGCTGAGTAGTGCACTAGCACTTCAGCTGATTGCAGTAACACCTTTGACTTTGCAAAAGCTTCTTCCTGTCTTTCTGACCATTTCCAGGCCACATCCTTCCTTAGCAGTTGATGTAGAGGAGCTAAGAGGGTAGAGAGGTTCGGGAGGAAGCGATTGTAATAGTTCAGTAAGCCTAGATAGGCTTTCAGCTCTGTAACGTTTGTCGGAGCTGGAGCTTCCACAACAGCCCTCACTTTAGCTTTGACAGTGTGTAACCCCTTGGCATCCAACTTGTGACCCATGTACTGCACTTCATCAGCTAACAGTGTACACTTGCTCCTCTTCAGCCGGAGACCGGCGTCCTCCATCCTCCTCAAAACTTCACCTAAGTTTCTGAAATGTTCCTCCTTCGTGACTCCCGTGACAAGAATGTCGTCGAGGTAAACCGCTACCTTGGGTATCCCCTGCAGAATTCCCTCCATAGTTCTTTGGAAGATAGTTGGTGCAGAAGACACCCCGAAAGGTAAGCATTTATAGGTAAACATCCCTCTGTGGGTGTTTATGGTCAGGTACTTCTGTGAAGCTTTATCCATTAGCACTTGCTGATATGCGTGACTCATGTCCATTTTTGTAAACTGTTGCCCTCCGGTTAACGTTGAAAGCAAATCCTCCACTTTGGGTATGGGGTACTGCTCCAGAGAGGAAACTCTATTTACAGTCAGCTTATAGTCACCGCATAATCTGATTGAACCATCTGGTTTTAGTATGGGAACAACTGGTGCTGCCCACTCAGAAAACTTGACAGGTACAATTATATCCTCTGCTAAGAGTCTGTCAATTTCCACATCCACTTTAGGCTTCATGGCATATGGAACTGATCTTGGCCTATAGAATCTGGGAGTAGCATCAGCAGCAACATGAATGGTAGCTTGGACCCCTTTTAATGTCCCTGGCTCTTCTTTGAAAACACACTCATGCTTTGAAAGCACCTGCTGTAGTGTCAATGTCTCTGTGGTGACATGTTTGATTTCATCCCAGTTCAATTTTATTTCCTCCAACCACCCTCTTCCTAGTAAACTGGGGCCAGTACCTTCCACTACTAAGAGAGGCAGACTTTTCTTTTGTCCATGATATTCCACTTGAACATCAGCAACTCCAATCACAGTGATCTTCTCCCCTGTGTACGTTTTGAGTTTAATAGGGGTGTCTCTCAGTTTAGGCACTTCAACGGTTTTCCACTTCCTATAGAATTGGGACCTGTTCATCAGTGTGACACTACATCCTGTGTCTAGTTCAAACGGTACCTTAAATCAATTTATTCCCATTTCCACAATGAAAGGCTTCACCTTCTTCATATTCGCCCCCTGTACACTGTACATTGAGAATGCTTGCTCTGCGTCTGCGCACTCACTTTCACTTTCTATCACTTGATTAGAGCGGTAGCTAGAGCGTCTGGAGGTATTCGGTTTTCTGTCCATCCTCTTTTCTGCAGCCCGTGGCTTTTTTTTATTGCGGCACGCCCTCACAATGTGGCCTATTATCCCACAGGCATAACACTTTTCGTGTTTGAATTTACAGTCAAACGCTACGTGTTTGCCTTTGCAACGATAACAGTCTCTATTGGCTGCTGCACCACGGCTTTCTGTTCTTTGAAATTCTACGCGCTCAGCGCTTCTCTCTTTTACTGAATGGCACGCAGTTGTGCCCCTTGCCTGCAAATCCAGTACATTTCTATTTGCGGACTCCATGGCCTGAGCCAGTTTGAGTGCATTCTCAAACGTGAGATTAGGCTCTGATAACAATCGTATTTGTATCCTGTCATCATTAATCCCACACACCAGCCGATCGCGTAGCATTTGCGATAATGTATTCCCATAGTTACAGTCCAATGCTAGTTTTCTCAACTCAGCCACATATTCCCCCACTGATTCAGTGGGTTTTCTCATGCGTGAATCAAACTTGAATCTTTGTACTATTTCACTGGGTTTGGGGTTGAAGTGATTTTTTTAATAGCTCGACTAAATCTATGAATGACTTTTCTCCTGGTTTATCTGGGATCAACAGGTTTCTCATTAAGCTGTATGTCTGTGTACCGACAACGCTTATGAGTATGGATTTCTGTATAGTGCCATCAGTTATTTCATTAGCAGCAAAGAAATGTTCCATTATTTCACAGTACTCCTCCCATTCCTGATTTTTAGGATAAAATGGTGGTAGCGAGCCTATTGTTGCCAAAGCCATATTTTCCGATTATTTTCCGTATCCAGGGAATCAATCCTTCAGAATCTTCCAACGTTCACTTGAGTCTCACCTGCCGCGTCGCACGCCAAACACTCCGTTAACTTCGTGGCAAAAAAATCCAACGTAGTTCTCCGTAGTTATCCTCATCGCCAATATGTGGTATCCTTAAAGGCTTCTTAGAGTTACGACTCATGAGACTTACGTACGGTTTAGTATTTAATTGTAACTTAGAATTACATTCTCTTATGCACCTGGCTTTAACTACCTGAAGCTTTCTTAATCATAGTTATATAGGCAGACATAGGAAAAATCTACGGATAGCGGGAAGCAAACCCCCGTCTTGAGTCAATACTGCCATCTATTGGCAAACATAAATATACCAGGTTACTACAGAGGGTTTGGCCGGTAGGGATATCCTTGTCTCATCGCGCACTAGTGACTCCTGTGGCGGGCCGGGTGCAGTGCACGCTAGGTGTATGGTGTTTCCTTTCGACACATTGGTGCGGCTGGCTTCCGGGTTGGATGCGCGCTGTGTTAAGAAGCAGTTGGGTTGGTTAGGTTGTGTTTCGGAGGACGCATGGCTCTCGACCTTCGTCTCTCCTGAGCCCGTACGGGAGTTGTAGCAATGAGACAAGACAGTAACTACTAACAATTGGGGAGAAAAAAGGGGGAAGATTTTTTCATAAATAAAATAAAAAAATTGTTGGTCCCATGTATCACGAGCTGAAATAAAAGATCCCCAAAATATTTCCATACGCACAAAAAGCTCATCTCTAAAAAGTTGTGCACAAATTTGTTAACATCACTTGTTAGTGAGCATTTGAAGTGAAGATTTATAATGCTTTTTATGAGTTTTGTTGACTGCACAATTTGGCGGGTAACTGTATGGCTTACTTTTGTGGCTGAACACTGTTCTCAGATTATTGAATATTGTGCTTTTGCCGTAAAGCTTTTTGAAATCTGACACAGAGGTTGCATTAACCTGATGAGGACAGAGGGCGCTGTTTTCACTTTGGGGGAAATTCGTGCCCAATTTAAACGGCCTCGTACTCAATTCTTGCTCGTACAATATGCATATTATTATTACTATTGGATAGAAAACACTCTTTAGTTTCTAAAACCGTTTGAATTTTGTCTGTGAGTAAAACAGAACTCATTTGGCAGCACACTTCCTGACCAGGAAGTGGAAAGTCTGAAATCGATGCTCTGTTCAAGGGCCTGCCTATAAATGGGCATGATACGTATTAGTATACATGCACGTCATACACCTTCCCCTAGATGTCAAGAGGAAGTGAGAGAAGAAATGAAGTGTTTATCTTGGTCTGAGGTGGAATAAATCCTCTTGGCACGACGAGTCACCCATTTCCTGTTTTCTGGAAAGCGCGAAGATGGACCTGGAATTGCCTTCTGGAAAGCTGTCGTTATAGGCGACTACTATCTCCGGCTTTGATTTTATTTGATACATGTCACAATATCATCGTAAAGTATGTTTTTTCAATATAGTTTTATTAGATTATTGAAATTTATTCGGGACGTTAGGCGTGTTGCGTTGGGTGCTTTTGTTCAGGAAGGAGAGCTTCGCGCCACTTGGCGAGTGTGCTTGCTAATTCAAGAGGGACAAAGGACGTTCTAAAACCAAACAACGATTGTTCCCGACAAAGGACCTCTTGTACAACATTCTGATGGAAGCTCATCAAAAGTAGGACCCATTTTATGATGCTATTTCATATATCTGTCGAACTGTGTACTATTAGTTTTGCGCCCAGGTTTTGGTCACTATCTCGCCATAACGTAAGCCTTATGTTGTAAAGAAGTTATTTTTAGAATTCTAACACTGCGATTGCATTAAGAACTAGTGTATCTATCATTTCCTATACAACATGTATTTTTTTGTAATGTTTATGAATAGTTATTTGGTCAGAATAGGTGAGAGTCTAATAGAAATATCCGCACATTCTGGGAAAAAGATGCTACGTTAGCACAATGTATAACCACTGATTTCAGCTCTAAATATGCACATTTTCGAACAAAACATAAGTGTATGTATAACCTGATGTTATAGGACTGTCATCTGATGAAGGTTTATGAAGGTTAGTGAAAATTAATATATTTTGCTGGTTTATTCGCTAACGCTAACGTGCCTATTGCTATCGCTAACGTGCCTTGATGAATGAATGCGGTTGTGTGGTAGGCTATTGTAGTAAGCTAATATAATGCTATATTGTGTTTTCGCTGTAAAACACTTAAAAAATCGGAAATATTGGCTGGATTCACAAGATGTTTGTCTTTCATTTGCTGTACACCATGTATTTTTCAGAAATGTTTTATGATGAGTATTTAGTTATTTCACGTTGGTCTCTATAATTACTCTGGCTGCTTCAGTGCTATTTCTGACGGTAGCTGTGATGGTAGCAGCAATGTAAAACTGATTTATACCTCAAATATGCACATTTTTCGAACAAAACATAGATTTATTGTGTAACATGTTATAGGACTGTCATCTGATTAAGTTGTTTCTTGGTTAGTTTGGTTGGTTCTTGGTTAGTTTGGTTGGTTTCGTGCATGCTACCTGTGCTGTGAAAAATGTCTGTCCTTTTTTGTATTTGGTGGTGAGCTAACATAAATATATGTGGTGTTTTCGCTGTAAAACATTTTAAAAATCGGACATGTTGACTGGATTCACAAGATGTGTATCTTTCATTTGCTGTATTGGACTTGTTAATGTGTGAAAGTTAAATATTTCTAAAAAATATTTTTTGATGGGCTTAGACCATTCCTCCATACAGAATCTTTTTAGATCTTTGTTATCATTTCTCTGCGCTTATGGACTGCCCTATTCAATTCAAACCACAGGTTTTCAATGGGGTTCATGTCTGGAGACTGAGATGGCCATTGCAAAATGTTGATTTTGTAGTCACTTAATTAACTACTTTTAAATTTGGTGGTGGCTCTTTGATTTCATGGGGCTCTTTTGGTTCCACTGGTCCTGGGCACATTAAGGTCAATGGCAATTGGGCGGTAAATGGGGTTTCATTTGGGTGTTGTTTTTACAGTACCACACAACTTTGAAACCACAACTTGAACCACCCCTGGGCAAATGTGGCACCACAGGTCTCAGAGTTCTGGGGAAATTCATTTATTTTTTGATGGTAACCAGGTAAAACTCATGAACCTAGCTGTAGCAAGGACCTGAAGGGTTGCCCTATTGCCTGGGGCAAGTGAATTGAACAATCGGCCAAGTTGAGCATTCACTAAATGCTCCAATGAGGGTGAAGTGATAAAGAATTCCACATGATTCATGGACATGAGAGTAATTGGAGTGATTTGGTGTAACTAGAGGGACGTTGTCTGCTGTCAGGAGGAAGCTGTACCACATTTTGACACGAATTTGAACAATGAACAACATAGCAATTTAGATGTGGAGTATATTACCGTAGACTTATTTGAGCTCTCAATCTGAAGCACTTGTCATTCACACAAAGCAGTTTACAGACTGTGAACAAGTGTAACATACTGTACAGTACAGTTTGACTGCACAGCCTTGCATTGATGCTAATGCAGCTTGTGTTCAGATTTCTTGGCAGTACTGTAAGTGAAATGACGTTTGCACTTATCACATGAAACACACCCACAGTCTCCCAGAAAGCAGATACACTTGATAATTATTGACATGGAATGTATTTTCACTTTAGAGACTGACAATCTAACATCAAAGAGGACAGGTGTTGACGAATGCCGGGTGTCATAAGTAAAAAATGCATTGATACCATTGTTACCGCCTTTCTGCTCCACAAACCCTTATCTCAATCCTTATCTTGATCTCGATCTGTCACATTGTGTTGACTCACATTTGAGAAGTAGAGCATGGCACGGGTAGTCTGACTGAAATCTAACTTGAAGTCCTCCTGACTTCAGAGTCTGGAAAGGCTATTTACAGTTGAAGTCGGAAGTTTACATACACCATAGCCAAATACATTTAAACTCCGTTTTTCACAATTCCTGACATTTAATCCTAGTACAAATCCCCTATCTTAGGTCAGTAGGATCCCCACTTATTTTAAGAATGTGAAATGTCAGAATAATAGTAGAGAGAATTATTTATTTTAGCTTTTATTTCTTTCATCACATTCCCAGTGGGTCAAAAGTTTACATACACTCAATTAGTATTGGTAGCATTGCCTTTAAATTGTTTAACTTGGGTCAAACGTTTCGGCTAGCCTTCCACAAGTTTCCCACAATAAGTTGGATGAATTTTGGCCCATTCCTCCTGACAGAGCTGGTGTAACTGAGTCAGGTTTGTAGGATCCTTGCTTGCAAACGCTTTTTGAATTCTGCCCACAAATTCTATAAAGAATTGAGGTCAGGGCTTTGTGATGGCCAGTCCAATACCTTGAATTTGTTGTCCTTAAGCCATTTTGCCACAACTTTGGAAGTATGCTTGGGGTCATTGTCCATTTGGAAGACCCATTTGTCACCAAGCTTTAAATTCCTGATTGATGGCTTGAGATGTTGCTTCAATATATTTACATAATTTTCCATCCTCATGATGCCATCTATTTTGTGAAGTGCGCCAGTCCCCCCAGCAGCAAAGCTCACCCCACAACATGATGCTGCCACCCCCAAGCTTCACGGGTGGGATGGTGTTCTTCGGTTTGCAAGTTTCCACCTTTTTCCTCCGAGCATAACGATGTTCATCATGGCCAAACAGTTCTATTTTTGTTTCATCAGACCAGAGGACATTTCTCCAAAAAGTACGAGCTTTGTCCCCATGTGCAGTTGCAAACCGTAGTCTGGCTTTTTTTATGGCGGTTTTGGAGTAGTGGCTTCTTCCTTGCTGAGCGGCCTTTCAGGTTATGTCGATATAGAACTCGTTTTAGTGTGGATATAGATACTTTTGTACCTGTTTCCTCCAGCATCTTCACAAGGTCCTTTGCTGTTGTTCTGGAATTGATTTGCACCTTTCACACCAAAGTACGTTCATCTCTAGGAGACAGAACGCATCTCCTTCCTGAGTGGTATGACGGCTGCGTGGCCCATGGTGTTTATACTTGCATACTATTGTTTGTACAGATGATTGTGGTACCTTCAGGCATTTAGAAATTGCTCCCAAGGATGAACCAGACTTGTGGAGGTCTACAATTTTTTTTCTGAGGTCTTGGCTGATTTCTTTTGATTTTCCCAGGATGTCAAGCAAAGAGGGCACTGCGTTAGAAGGTCGGCCTTGAAATACATCCACAGGTACACCTCCAAATGACTCAAATGATGTCAATTAGCCTATCAGAAGATTCTAAAGCCATGATGTCATTTTCTGGAATTTTCCAAGCTGTTTAAAGGCACAGTCAACTTGGTGTATGTAAACTTCTGAACCACTGGAATTGTGATACAGTGAATTATAAGTGAAAAAAATCTGTCTTTAAAACTTTATTGGGATAGGGGGCAGCATTTTCACTTTTGGATGAATTGGTGCCCATAGTGAACTCCCTCCTACTCTGTCCCAGATGATAATATATGCATATTGTTATTACTATTGGATAGAAAACACTCTATAGTTTCTAAAACCGTTTGAATTTTGTCTGTGAGTATAACAGAACTCATATGGCAGGCAAACTTCCAAACAGGAAGTGAGAATTCTGAGAAGGATTGATGTGAAAGTCATCACCTATTCAATTCCCTGTAATATATGGATCTGTTTGCACTTCCTACGCCTTCCACTAGATGTCAACAGTCAGTAGAACGTGGAATGAAGCCTCTAGTGTGATGTGGGGCCGGATGGGAGCTATTAGAGTCAGTGGTCTGGCAGAATGCTAGTTCCTGGTCACGTGCGCTAGTCATGGAATGGCCATGTGTGCCATTACTTATACAGACATGAAGAAATGCTCCGGTTGGAACGTTATTGGATATATATGATAACAACATCCTGAAGATTGATTCTCTACTAAGTTTGACCAGTTTATTCGACTTGTAATATAACTTTTTTAAGTTTTCGTCCGACGTTTGCCTTCATCTGCGCCAGTGTTTGGACACGTGTACTACACATGCTAGCTAAAGATGTTAATTGTACATAAGTAATGGACATTATCGAACAAAACAAAGATTTATTGTGGAAATAGCATTCCTGGCATTGCATTCTGATGAAGATAATCAAAGGTAAGGGAATATTTATGATGTAATTTCGTATTTCTGTTGACTCCAACATGGCGGAGAAATTTTGTTAAATCTGAGCGCCGTCTCAGATTATTGCATGGTGTGCTTTTTACTAAAGTTTAAAAAAAATCTGACACAGCGGTTGCATTAAGAACCAGTGTATCTTTAATTATATGTAAAACATGTATCTTTCATCAAAGTTTATGATGAGTATTTCTGTTATTTGACGTGGCTCTCTGTAATTACTCCGGATATTTTGGAGGCATTTCTGAACATGGCGCCAATGTAAACCGAGATTTGTGGATATAAATATGCACATTATCGAAGAAAACATAAATGTATTGTGTAACATGATGTCCTATGAGTGTCATCTGATGAAGATTATCAAAGGTTAGTGATTAATTTTATCTCTATTTCTGCTTTTGTGTGACTATCTTTGGCTGGGAAAAATGGCTGTGTGTTTTTTGGATTTGGTGGTGATCTAACATAAATATATGTTGTATTTTCGCTGTAAAACATTTTAAAAATCGGACACGATGGGTAGATTAACAAGATGTTTATCTTTCATTTGCTGTATTGGACTTGTTAATGTGTGAAAGTTACATATTTCTAAAATATATTTGAATTTTGCGCGCTGCCTTTTCAGCGGAATGTTGGGGAGGGGGTTCCGCTAGCGGAACGTGTGTCCTAGAAAGGTTAAACAATTGTTGGAGAAATTACTTGAGTCATCCACAAAGTAGATGTCCTAACCGACTTGCAAAAACTATAGTTTGTTAACAAGAAATTTGTGGAGTGGTTGAAAAGCGAGTTTTAATGACTCCAACCTAAGTGTACGTAAACTTACGACTTCAACTGTATATTACAGTAGCTATGGGGTTATTTTGTGCATATGCATCTTTTGATGCAAACCCACCACTGGTGTGCATGGTAAAAAAGCTCTATTTTAATGTCATCCAACAAATAGAATAGCTTGGAGTTTGCTAAATGGCATTGGCACTTGGACTGGAACCAGTGCTATGGTCAGATGACATGAAAATCACTTTGGCCATACACACCTGTGGTGGATTTTGTGTTGAAGAAAGATGCATATGCAGAAAACAATGCCATACCTACTACATTGCAAAATGTTGATTTTGTAGTCACTTAATTAACTACTTTTAAATTTGGTGGTGGATTTTTGATTTCATGGGGCTCTTTTGGTTCCACTGGTCCTGGGCACATTATGGTCAATGGCAATTGGGCGGCAAATGGGGTTTCAGTTGGGTGTTGTTTTTACAGTACCACACAACTTTGAACCCACAACTTGAACCACCCCTGGGCAAATGTGGCACCACAGGTCTCAGAGTTCTGGGGAAATTCATTTATTTTTTGATGGTAACCAGGTAAAACTCAGAAACCTAGCTGTAGCAAGGACCTGAAGGGTTGCCCTATTGCCTGGGGCAAGTGAATTGAACAATCGGGCATGTTGAGCCTGCTCTAAATGCTCCAATGAGTGTAAAGTGACATAGAATTTCACATGATTCATGGACATGAGAGTAATTGGATGAACAACATAGCAATTTAGATGTGGAGTATATTACCTTAGACTTATTTGAGCTCTCAATCTGCAGCACTTGTCATTCACACAAAGCAGTTTACCGAATGTGAACAAGTGTAGTTTGACTGCACAGCCTTTCATTGATGCTACTGCAGCTTGCGTTCAGATTTCTTGGCAGTGCTGTAAGTGAAATGACGTTTGCACTTATCACATGAAACACACCCACAGTCTCCTAGAAAGCAGATACACTTGATAAGTATTGACATGGAATGTATTTTCACTTTAGACACTGACAATCTAACATCAAAGAGGACAGGAGTTGACAAATGCTGGGTGTCACAAGTAAAAAATGCATTGATACCATCTTTACCGCCCTTCTGCTCCACAAACCCTTATCTCAATCCTAATCTTGATCTTGATCTGTCACATTGTATTCACTTTCACATTTGAGAAGTAGAGCATGACACGGGAAGTCTGACTGACACCTAACTTGAAGTCCTCCTGACTTCAGAGTCTGGAAAGGCTATTTACAGTAGATATTGTTGGCAAGATGCGTCAATAATAAAAGGGATGTGTTTTTTTACTGATTGTTTCTCCTCTGTGTCTTTCTCATTCACAATTTGCAGTTGGCTAAGAACAAGGCAGCACGGATGGCCCTTAAAAGTACCCGGAGAGCTGATATTAATGGCATGCATATCAATTTCTCATTGCTCAAAGTGGAAGAGAAATTGACATCATCATTACTTGTTTTCGTAAGAGGTGTTGACAAGCTGAAGGTACCGAGCACCCATGCATACCCCACAAGACATACCACCAGAGGTCTCTTCACAGTCTTCAAGTCCAGAATAGGCAATGGGAAACACATAGTACTACATAGAGCCATGACTACATGGAACTCTATTCCACATCAGGTAACTGATGCAAGCAGTAGAATCAGATTTTAAAAAGCAGGTAAAAATACACCTTTAGGAACAGCGGGGAGTGTGAAGTAACACATACATGGGCACAGGCACATACAGTTAAAGTCAGAAGTGTTTTATTTTTTATTTTACCTTTATTTAACTAGGCAAGTGAGTTAAGAACAAATATTTTTTTTTATGACAGCCTAGGAACACTGGGTTAACTGCCCTGTTCAGGGGCAGAACGACACATTTTTAAAATGTCAGCTCGGGGATTTGATCTTGCAACCTTTTTGTGATTAGTCAAAGCTCTAACCACTAGGGTAACTGCCACCCCAGTTTACATACACTTAGGTTGGTGTCATTAAAACTTGTTTTTCAACCACTCCACAAATTTCTTGTTAACAAACTATAGTTTTTGCAATTCGGTTAGGACATCTACTTTGTGCATGACACAAGTAATTTTTCCAACAATTGTTTACAGACAGATTATTTCACTGTATCACAATTCCAGTGGGTCAGAAGTTTACATAAACTAAGTTGACTGTACCTTTAAACAGCTTGGAAAATTCCTGAAAAAGATGTCATGGCTTTAGAAGCTTCTGATAGGCTAATTGACATCATTTGAGTCAATTGGAGGTGTACCTGTGGATGTATTTTAAGGCCTACCTTCAAACTCAGTGCCTCTTTGCTTGACATCATGGGAAAATAAGAAGAAATCAGCCAAGAATTCCGAAAAAAATTGTAGACCTCCACAAGTCTGGTTCATCCTTGAGAGCAATTTCCAAACGCCTGAAGGTACCACGTTCATCTGTACAAACAATAGTATGCAAGTATGGGACCACGCAGCCGCCATACCGCTCAGGAAGGAGACTCCTAGAGATGAATGTACTTTGGAAAAAGTGCAAATCCATCCCAGAACAACAGCAAAGGATCTTGTGAAGATGCTGGAGGAAACGGGTACAAACGTATCTATATCCACAGTAAAACCAGTCCTATATCGACATAACCTTCACGGTTGGGAACACCATCCCAACCGTGAAGCACGGGGTTGGCAGCATCATGTTGTCAGGGTTCTTTGCTGCAGGAGGGACTGGAGCACTTCACAAAATAAATGGCATCATGAGGACGGAAAATTATGTGGATATGTTGAAGCAACATCTCAAGACATTAGTCAGGAAGTTAAAGCTTGTTCGCAAATGGGTCTTCCAAATGGACAATGACCCCAAGCATACTTCCAAAGTTGTGGCAAAATGGCTTAAGGACAACAAAGTCAAGGTATTGGACTGTCCATCACAACGTCCTGACCTCAATCCTAAAGAGAATTTGTGGGCAGAACTGAAAAAGCGTGTTTAAGCAAGGATCCTACAAACCTGATTCATTTACACCAGCTCTGTCAGGAGGAATGGGCCAAAATTCACCCAACTTTTTGTGGGAAGCTTGTGGAAGGCTACCCGAAACGTTTGACCCAAGTTAAACAATTTAAATGCAATGCTATCAAATACTAATTGAGTGTAAGTAAACTTCTGACCCACTGGGAATGTGATGAAAGAAATTAAAGCTGAAGAAAATAATTCTCTCTACTAGTATTCTGACATTTCACATTCTTAAAATAAAGTGGTGATCCTAACTGACCTAAAATTGAATTTTTACTCGGACTAAATGTTAGGAATTGTGAAAAACTGAGTTTAAATTAATTTGGCTAAGCTGTATTCAAACTTCTGACTTCAACTGTACATGCATACACACACATGATAACATACTCACTATACACACACGTACACATGGATTTTGTGTTGTAAATATGTGATAGTTGAGTATGGGCCTGAGGGCTTACACTTAGTGTGTTGTGAATTCTGGAATGAATGTAATTTTTTTTTAAATGTTCAACTGCCTTAATTCTGCCGGACCCCAGGAAGAGTAGCTTCTGACTTCGCAGCAGCTAATGGTGATCCATAATAAATAAAAATTCTCAAACACCCACATGGACAGCCACACACAGCCCCCGAGCAGTGCCCCCTTCCAAAACAACTGTTGTATTTTCAAATCCAAACGAGAGGTCTCAATACCCCAGGAAAATGTTTTTACGTTTGAGAAAACCAATCAAAGCTCAATCTACTTCTGCATGAATACTGCACTAACAACCGACTCTAGTCCAGACCTGTGTGTCACAGCTCTCCCTCACTGTGTACCGCGCCAGCCAGGCTACAACACGGTCACACGAGAAGTCACTATAGCCAACAGAATAACACAACTACATTGAATTTATCAATCATACCTCTCAAGTACGATGACATCGTTCTCTGGTTTATTTTACAGTCATCATTGTTAGTAAACGCCGTAACCTGGGTCTATATTTTTAAACCACTGATTAAATACTGTAGTAAATTTTAGTTACAGCATTGGGGTGGGTGAAGGGTAAATGTCCGATGACAGAGAGAGAGAGGGGGGGGGGGGTCCATAGGAAGAGCAGTAGCGGGGAAGGGGGTGTAGGAAGACCAGGGGAGCAGCTGCTGACTAGTGGTGGTATTTAGCATGATAAACACCCATTGGCCAAGGGGCAGTGTAAAATGTCCATTGAGGTTGGGGATAGACAAGTCCTCCAGTTTTTGCCGTGATGCTCCTATACTGCCCACGTCTGAGTAATGGAAGTGGAGAGAACAGGCCATTGCTTGGGTGGCTGGGGTCCCTGATGATCTTCTTGGCCTTGCTGCAACAACCTGGTGCGACACAGGTGTCAGAGCTACAGTGCCTTACAAGGTATTCACCCCCTTGGCATTTTTTCTATTTTGTTGCATTACAACCTGTAATTTAAATGGATTTATTTGGATTTCATGTAATGGCAATACACAACGACGAAGGAAAAAGGAAACCGCACACTGCTCTTGACAGTATCACCGATATCCAATAAGCTTACGTATCGGCCACACGGCCTTCGTCAGAGCTTTTGGGATTTTTTGAAAGTTGCACCCTTATGTAGACCTGGCCCCACCCACATCCGTTCTACACATCGAAGGGGGTTGGAGGCAAAGGAAAATAAATAAGTGCTACCAAATATAACAATGTGCATTTCATAAATATTACAAAAGTGTATAAATAAGGCGTATTGAACACTTCTGTATAATCTCAATGAGGACATAGCAAGTTCATTAGTCATTGGGTACATCATATGAAAAACGTCAGAATAATCTACAAGAGACACACATTTCATGTTCCAATTCACAGCATAACATACAAAGGCATTTCATCATTAAGTCCTTTTGGAAACAATGTCTGGAGGGTGAAAATCCAAAAACATTCTCTTTTACTCAGAGTATTATTAATATCACCTCCCCTGTCTGATATCTTAACTTTCTCTATGCCACAAAATCTAAAGGTGGAAATGTCATGCTTCATGTCATTGAAATTGAAATGTACAGCGACTGGATAATCCCTGTCGTTTCTCCTGATTGAACTTTTATGTTCACTAATTCTCTGTTTGAGAGAGCGGGTGGTTTTACCGACATAACAGAGCCCACATGGACATTTAATAATGTAAATAACATGGGTGGTGGAACACGTAATAATGTCATTTATTTGGAACCTTTTTCCTGTGTGTGGGTGACAGAAATATTGACACTTCATCATATTGTTGCACTGTGCGCATCCTCTGCATTTATAGCTACCATTTGGTAGAGGGCGTAAAAGTGCTTGGCTAATTTTCTTAAGTGGCTGGCAGTTGGCATGAACCAATTTATCGCGTAAATTGTGACCTCTCCTATACACAATACGTGGTGGATATTTAAATTCAGCCGGCAAAGCTGGGTCCGATGATAAAATATGCCAGTGTTTCTTGACCACCTCTCCCACTTTTCGCGAATTCAAAGTATATGTAGTTGTGAACATTACGGAGTGTTCTGTAGCTTTAGCGGGTCTTTTTTGTAGCAGTTCATCTCGTGTTTTTTCCAATGCCAAGTTATGAGCTTCATCCACACATTGTGACGAATAGCCTCTTTTTAGAAACCTCATGCGCATCTCCGCTGCTTTTTCTAGATAATCATCTGTGGAGTGGCATATACGGCGCAGTCTAAAAAATTGGCTTCTTGGAAGTCCTCTTTTTAATGGCTCAGGGTGGAAGCTGTCACCCTGTAATAGAGTATTTCTGTCCGTTTCTTTTCTATATAGACTTGTAAACAAGGTTCCATTTGATTTCTCAATCCACATATCGAGATAATGAACACGTTTAGTGTCACGTTCAATAGTGAATTTGAGATTGGGGTCAATGTCATTGAGTAGTGCCATAAAATCTGACAGTTCTTCTTCAGTTCCTACCCATATACAAAAAATGTCATCAATATATCGATACCACTTAAGGACTTTATTCAAAAATGGATTCTCGTTTTCATTATTAACAAAACGTTCTTCAAAAAGACCCATATAGAGGTTGGCATAGCTCGGAGCAAATGTAGAGCCCATCGATGTTCCATTCGTTTGGAGATAGTATTCATCATCAAACCTGAAATAGTTGTACGTCAAAACATATTCAGCCAACTCTAGAATGAAGTTTGTTGGTGGATATTCATTAGTATCTCTGTCTCCCAAATAGTGTGCTAGTGCTGCCAGCCCCCCCACATGGGGAATGCTGGTATAAAGACTCTCGACATCTAATGTGACCAAAATATAGTCTTCTTTTAAACCCGTTATTGGTGAGATCTTGTTTATGAAGTCTATAGAGTCCTTTACATATGATGGCAATGATTGCACATGAGATTTAATAAAAGAGTCTACAAAGTTTGACAATGGCTCTAGCATTGAGCCTATTCCTGCAACCACTGGTCTGCCTGGATAGTTGCCTTGTTGTGTTTTAGGTTTGTGTAATTTCGGTAAAATGTATAAGCATGGACGTATGGCACATTTGCAACAAAGATATTCATATTCAGGTTTTGAGATAAGGTTGTTTAATAGGGCTTGCTCCAAATTAGAGCAAATATCCCTTTGGAACACCTGTGTGGGATCAACACTCAGTTTTCTATAGAAACGTTCATTGCTGAGTTGTCTCTGAATTTCTTCTTTATATTTGTCATAGTCTAAAACAACCACAGCACCACCCTTGTCTGCAGGTTTTATAACCAAAGATGAATCTTTCATTAATTCTTTGAGTGCCAGTTCTTCTGTTCTAGTGAGATTCTTCTGAATATGTTTTGTTTGTCTTGTATATACTGACATGGCTTCTTGTTCGACTAACCTACAATAGGTATTAATCGAGGAGTTGTTAACCATAGGACAGAATTAGCTTTTGGGCTTAAAATGGGTGCCAGTTCCTTGATGTGTTACTAGGCCCGAATCAGTGTTTTGCGAAAACACATGCTTAAGTTTAATCTTGCGAAAGAATTTAAACAGATCTACTTTCGTATCGAATGGTTTATCTGTACATGTAGGTACAAAAGAAAGGCCCTTAGATAAGACTGAGACTTGAGCGTCAGTAAGGTCTTTTTTGGAGAGGTTAATTACCGCGTCCCGCGTCCCGCATGTAATGGCAATACACAAAATAGTCCAAATTGGTGAAGTGAAATGAAAAAAATGACTTGTTCAAATGTTTTAATTTTTTTTAAAGTGGTGTGTGCATATGTATTTACCCCCTTTGCTATGAAGCCCCTAAATAAGATATGGTGCAACCAATTACCTTCAGAAGTCATATAAATAGTTAAATAAAGTCCACCTGTGTGCAATCTAAATGTCACATGATCTGTTACATGATCTCAGTATACATACACCTGTTCTGAACGGCCCCAAAGTCTGCAACACTACTAAGCAAGGGGCACCAAGAAACTTTGAACATCCCACGGAGCACCATTAAATGCATTATAAAAAATTTAAAGAATATGGCACCACATCAAACCTGCCAGGAGAGGGCCGCCCACCAACCTCAAGGACCAGGCAAGGAGGGCATTAATCAGAGGCAACAAAGAGACCAAAGATAACCCTGAAGGAGCTGCAAAGCTCCACAGCGGAGATTGATTATCTGTCCATAGGACCACTTTAAGCTGTACACTCCATAGAGCTGGGCTTTATGGAAGAGTGGACAGAAAAAAAGCCAATGCTTAAAGAAAAAATATAAGCAAACCCGTTTGGTGTTTGCCAAAAGTCATGTGGGAGACTCCCCAAATATATGAAAGAAGGTACTCTGGTCAGATGAGACTAAAACTGAGCATTTTGGCCATTAAGGAAAATGCTATGTCTGGCAAAAACCCAACACCTCTCATCACCCGAGAACACCAATCCCACAGTGAAGCATGGTAGTGGCAGCATCATGCTGTGGGGATGTTTGTCATCGGCAGGGACTGGGAAACTGGTCAGAATTGAAGGAATGGTGGATGGCGCTAAATACAAGGAAATTCTTGAGGGAAACCTGTTTCAGTCTCCAGTCATTTGAGACTGGGACGGAGGTTCACCTTCCAGCAGGACAATGACCCTAAGCATACTGCTAAAGCAACACTTTAGTGGTTTAAGGGGAAACATTTAAATGTCTTGGAATGGCCTAGTCAAAGCCCAGACCTCAATCCAATTGAGAATCTCTGGTGTGACTTAAAGATTGCTGTACACCAGTGGAACCCATCCAACTTGAAGGAGCTGGAGCAGTTTTGCCATGAAGAATGGGCAAAAATCCCAGTGGCTAGATGTGCCAAGTTTATAGAGACATACCCCAAGAGACTTGCAGCTGTAATTGTGGCAAAAGGTGGCTCTACAAAGTATTGACTTTGGGGGGGTGAATAGTTACGCAAATTTCTTCAGCATCCTGAGGTTGAAGAGTCGCTGTCAAACCTTCTTCGCCATGGTGTCTGTGTGTTTTGACCATTTCAGCTCTTCAGAGATGTGTACGCCGAGGAACTTGACGTTTTTGACCGTCTTCACACTGACCCCGTTGATGAGGATGGGGGCGTGCCTAGCCTGGTTCCTCTTGAAGTGTGCAATCAGCGCCTATGTTTTGCTGACGTTGAAGGAGAGGTTGTTTACTGTGCCTGGCACAACACCGTGAGAGTGCCTACCTCCTCCGTGCAGGCCGGCGAGCTCGTTGTTGGTAATCAGTCATACTACTGTTGTGTCGTCAGTGAACTTGATGACGGAGTTGGAACTGTGTGAGGCCACACATTAGTAGGTATACAGGGAGTACAGGAGGCGACATAACAATACACTTTGTTTTGTTTCTGACACAATGTACTGGAGGGGTTGACAATCTGCCCTGACGACGACTCAAATTAATACAATGGATCTTAAATAATATGATGAATTGCCAGTATGCATCGACATGCATCTTCAATAGGATCTACAAATCTCAGCTGAAATATTTTTCTCATGAAAACAGGGATGATTGATTCACTTGGCATATAATGGTGTCCGCCTGAGTTTCCTTGTTTCTATTTTAACATGTTCTTTCAATTCTCCACACAGTTCATATCAGTGAGTTGTGTAGGTTGTACTTCAATGGGAAAGGTGGAGAGACTACCCAGCTAGCGCATAACATTCTGAGTACCATATATTTATCAGCGCTTGGTGAGAGCGTGGTTGTCCAAAAGTTATTTTGCGTACAACCTTCTAACAAATATCTGGGAATGGTGCAGGATAGATGCTTGGCTTTGGAACATTCTCATCACAAAATAAATACATTATTTTCTTGGTATTTCATTACTTTAACAGAAGGTTTCATAAAAGTTCACATTTAAATTTAATTTAAATTCTGGTAGTGTTCTAGGAACGTTCTGCAACTGGTTCGACATTGGGAATGTCCTAAAATAGTTCAGAGACGTTCTTCTGTGGGAATTTCTGTACTTCAGCATAACATTTTCAAGTTAGTCTTTCATTGCTGTCATTTCCGTAGGTACTGCTTAACTTTCCTGGCAAAACTCACCTGACTTTCTGCTTTGCCAAATGGGTGTTCTTTTTACAGTATTACACAACTTTGAATCCACAACTTGAAACCCCCCAAGCCTATTGAAAAAAGGAGGCGTGTTTATTGTTTCTAGTTGAGGTGTACGACTGAATAAAATGAGGGAGGATGGGAGGCTGAGCTCACAGGACGGAGAGCTGAAGACAGGTGCAGCTTCAAGGTAAGATGATTTTGGCATTCACGCAAACAGACATTTATGGCACAATATACCCTGCTTTTAAGATATGACATGTTTGAAGTGGCACACATCTCATTGACTAGGCTGGGCTAAGAAGTAACATCTGTTTCACTGCATTTATGTCATTTAGAGCCACAGCAGGAAAAACAGTCAAACAGAAAAACATGTCTATTTACTCACCTTTGCCGCTTGGACACACGAAGGAAACTAAAAATATTAAGTATTGCAGGAGAAGCTGGAAGATACCCAACAACAGGTGAAGGTGGAGTTTTAATGCCAGCCTTTCCCGACAAACATTATGGCCATGTTCCCCTGCTAAGACATGGCATGCATTAACCACATCGACTGTGTCATCGACTGACAGATTGCTACAGTATTACATATGATGTGGATAGCTGACACATAAAATACCTATCAAGGCGTTGTAAGAGCTGGCATGTGTCAGCAATGCCTGGGCGGAGGTACAGTACATGCCCATTAAGTTACAGGAGCATTAGCAGCTCTTAAAGGGCCAGAACCACATTTTGGCCTTTGTAACACAGGCTCTGCTGAGTTATACTTACTAAAATATGCTTTACTTGCTATAATAAGTAAATCATTATAATTGATTGCATTTATATGACGCCTTCCAGCTGCTCAAAGCGCTGTAATGGGGGGCAAACTCACCTCATCCACCATAGATGTGTAGCACCCACTTGGGTGATGCATGGCAACCATCTGTGCCAGAACGCGCACCACACATCAGCTATCAGGTGGAGAGGTGAGGAGTGTTATTTGCCAATGTGGAATGAGGGGGATGATTAGGTGGCCATGATGGAAATGGGGCCATGATGTGAATTTACGGACAGGATCTAAATTTGATCACCTTGATCACAAGGAAATTGAAACCTTTGTAGTGTATTTGAGGTTTAAATAGGCTTCTATGGTCTGTAATTTCCACTTTGAATGTTTAATTTATATTTTTGTTCGGCATATACTGAAAACATACTACCGTTCAAAAGTTTGGGGTCACTTAGAAATGTCCTTGTTTTTTAAAGAAAATTTTAAAAATTGTCCGTTTAAAATAACATCAAATTGATCAGAAATACAGTGTAGACATGGTTACTGTTGTAAATGACTATTGTAGCTGGAAATGGCTGATTTGTTTATGGAACATCTACATT
Source organism: Salvelinus alpinus (assembly GCF_045679555.1). Lineage (NCBI taxonomy): Eukaryota > Metazoa > Chordata > Actinopteri > Salmoniformes > Salmonidae > Salvelinus > Salvelinus alpinus. The sequence continues at coordinate 17,520,102 of NC_092108.1, read as the reverse complement.
GGCATACAGAGGCCCATTATCAGCAACCATCACTCCTGTGTTCCAATGGTACGTTGTGTTAGCTAATCCAAGTTGATCATTTTTAAAAGGCTAATTGATCATTAGAAAACCGTTTCGCAACCCCGTTCCGCTAGCAGAACCCCTCGCCAACAGACAATGAAATTGCAGGGCGCCAAATACAAATCAACAGAAATCTCGTAAATCAAATTTCTCAAACATACAAATATTAGGCACCATTTTAAAGATACAATTCTCATTAATGCAGCCACAGGGTCTGATTTCAAAAATGCTTTACAGCGAAAGCTCCACAAACGATTATGTTAGGTCACCACCAAGTCACAGAAAAACCCAGCCAATTTTTCCAGCCAAAGAGAGGAGTCACAAAAAGCACAAATAGCGATACAATGAATCACTAAGCTTTGATGCTTTTCATCAGATGACACTCATAGGACTTCATGTTACACAATACATGTATGTTTTGTTCGATAAAGTGCATATTTATATCCCAAAATCTCATTTTACATTGGTGTGTTTTGTTCAGTAGTTCCAAAATATCCTGTGATTTTGCAGAGAGCCACATCAATTCACAGAAATACTCATTATAAATGTTGATGAAAATTCAAGTGTTATGCATGGAACTTTAGATAAACTTCTCCTTAACTTAAGGATCGGACCCTTTTTTTCAATATTCACCTAAAATGACGTGTCCAAATTTAACTGCCTGTAGCTCAGGACCTGAAGCAAGGATATGCATATTCTTGATACCGTTTAGGAAACACTTTGAACTTTGTGGAAATTTGAAAGGAATGTAGCTGAATATAACACATTAGATCTGGTAAAAGATAATACAAAGGGAAAAAAACTTTTTTTTTATCAGATTTTTTCTATCAACTTTGAAATGCAAGAGAAAGGCCACAATGTATTATTTAAGTTTAGGCACATTTTGGATTTTGGCCACTAGATGGCAGTAGTGTATGTGCAAAGTTTTAGACTGATCCAATGAACCATTGAATTTCGGCCTAAATGTGCCTAATTGGTTATTTAATACATTTTTAAGTTCATAACTGTGCACTCTCCTCAAACAATAGCATGGTATTATTTCACTGTAATATCTACTGTAAATTGGACAGTGTAGTTAGATTAACTATAATTTAAGCTTTCTGCCCATATCAGATATTTCTATGTCCTGGGAAATTTTCTAGTTTCTTACAACCTCATGCTAATCACATAAGCTCACGTTAGCTCAACCGTCCCATGGAGAGAATTGTAAAAGTTTCTAGCAATGATTGTATCTAAGGAAGGAAATATATCTATTCCCAAATATTTAAAGTAGAAATGGAGTCCTCCATGGTCTTAAGAGGCAGTAGGGCAGATTTGGTTGGATTTATTTTATAACTTGAGATGGAACTGAATTTGAATATGATATTTAAAGCGTTTGGGCGGAATTGAGATACATTGTCTAGATAAAGTAAGATATCATCGCTGTATAATGAGATGACGTGATCTGCAGAATTGAGAGATATTAGTGTAATCTCTTTCGATTGTCAAATTTGCCTAGGCCAGGGGTTCCATAGACAATAAAAAAACAGTGGTGAGATGGGATGACCTTTCCTTCTACTTCTAGTTATTTGGAACAGAACAGAGCAGGTATTGCCTGTTATTACTATGGCTGAGGGATTGGCATACAGTATTGTAATCATATCAATGAAATTGGAGCCAAGTCTCATACTGTACGTTCCAAAACTGACCAAAGATGTGACCATTCTAATCCATCAAAAGCTTTTTCTGCGTTGAGAGAGAGAACTGCCCAAGGAGCTTTGGTTTCTGATGAAGCATGTAAGATATGTAATAGACAACAGAGGTTATCGGGGATAATAGTTTTTTACAAACCCGCTTTGGTCGGATGTACCAATTTGGGTAAGTGAGTTTTGAGACGGGACGGCATGATTTGAGAAAATAGTTTAATATCTGTGTCTATCAAAGATAAAGGGGATAGTGAGAGCACTTGTTGGCCTCCTTACCTTTTTTTATGAAAGCGAAATTAGTGCTGTATATACATCCATTTCAAATGAACCTTTGTGAACAGCTGTGTTAATCATTTCAAGTAACAGTGGACCTAATTGGTTCCAAAATTTTAAATAGACCTCAGGAGGAATATCATCCCAACCAGGTGATTTGCCTTTATTCATGTTATCCAATGCCCTTTTGAGTTCAAGGTGAGAGATTCAGGCTCCCAGCAAGCCGTTGAAATGTGGATGTTTATCTACCTTACTTGAATGCAACGACTGTATGTCACTCTGGATAACATGTCTGCTAAATTACCAAGATGTAAATGTAAAAATATACACTTGCAAAGTGTTAATACCCAGTGTAAGCACACTGGGTATTATACTAATGAGCTTCGCTACTAAACAAGACTAAATTTGGTCACTCTGGACCAAATCTGAACCAATCATAGACGTCCATGTTTCACAAGTTTAGAAAGCACAGTACAGCACAGTACAGTACAGTAGAGCATAGTAAAGTATAGTGGAGTACGGTAGATTCCGAACATGTGAAACGTAGATGTCTACGTTTAGGTCAAATCAAGGCCGGTTCGGACCGGGACAGATCTGAACCAATGAATAACATCTATGTTTGTGGACGTTGTGACGTTGAAATCAAGGCCGGTCCATACCGGACCAAAAATCTGCATCTGTTAAAATCAAAGCCAGGGCGGACTGACCAAATTTCAACAACTTTTTAACGTCCGTGGACGTCCAGCGTCAGTCGCTGCTCAGTGGGCTCTCCATTCATAATTGCCTTCATCTCGCTTTCAGATGAATCGTCTTGTGGTTATCATTGCGACTATCCTTGTCCCCACTGGATACAGTGCTGCAGAAGTTTGTAAGCGATTATTTTATTATTTTACTGGCCTGTGACTGTCTTCTGCTATACATTTTGTGACTCTTTGCATAACTTTTCCCCTTTTCAATTTGAACAGTGTGGTGTTACCATGATCCTAGTTGTAGTAAGTATTGATTTTAACCCCATGGTTACAGTGTACACTGAGTATACCAAACATTAGGAACACCTTCTTAATATTGAGTTGCACCCCCTTTTTGCCATCAGGACAGCCTCAATTCATCGTGGCATGGACTCTACAAGGTGTCGAAAGCATTCCACAGGGATGCTGGCCCATGTTGACTCAGTTGTGTCAAGTTGGCTGGATGTCCTTTGGGTGGTGGATCATTCTTGATACATATGGAAAACTGTTGAGCATGAAAAACAAAGCAGCATTGCAGTTCTTGACACAAGCCGGTGCGCTTGTCACGTACTACCATACCGTTTGAAGGCACTTTAATCTTTTGTCTTGCCGATTCACCCGCTGAATGACACACATACACAATCTCATTTGTGACAAGGCATAATAAACCTTCTTTAACCTGTCTCTTCCCCCCATCTACACTGATTGAAGTGAATTTAACAAGTGCTATCAATAAGCTTTCACCTGGATTCACCTGGTCAGTCTTTGTCATGGAAAGAGCAGGTGTTAATGTTTTGTATACTCAGTGTAATTTTTATTCACAAATTGTACATTAAGCATTTGCTTTGAAGTGATTGTGATGGCAGTGGATAATAGACTATAGTTTTATGTATTAGCATATTATTTATGTATTCGCATATTATATGACACTTATAAAACGATGGTATATTGAAACCATTGTATGATTGATTCCATGTTAAGATGACACTACTTGGCCCACCATTGCCACTGAACATTGCAACGGATCCCATCAGTCTCCCATCAACATCATCTCCGCATCGGCAGTTCGCGACGCAAACCTGACTGAATTCAACTTCACCAAATACGGAGACAACTCTACAATGAAGAATATCAAGAACACTGGCGAAACTGGTGAGGAGATTGGATGGATGCCTTGCCTTCTCAATCCATCAGTGGTGGAAAAAGTACCCAATTTTCATAGTTGAGTAAAAGTAAAGATACCTTAAAAGAAAATGACACAAGTAAAAAGTGAAAGTCACCCAGTAAAATACTACTTGAGTAAAAGTCTAAAAGTATTTTGTTTTAAATGTACTGAAGTATCAAATGTAAAAGTATAAATCATTTAAAATGTCTTACATTAAGAAAACCAGACAACACGATTTTATTTTTTACGGATTGCCAGGGAAATTCATAAACAAAATATTTGTGTTTAGTGAGTCTGCCAGATCAGAGGCAGTAGGGATGACCAGGGATGTTCTCTTGATAAGTGCGTGAATTAGACAATTAAATGTAACGAGTACTTTTGGGTGTCAGGGAAAATGTAAGGAGTAAAAGTACATTCTTATCATTAGGAATGTAGTGGAGTAAAAGTAAAGAAAATATATAAATAGTAAAGTTAAATACAGACTTTACAGACCCAAAAAACAGACCCCAAAAAACGACTTAAATAAAAATACTTTCAAGTATTGCTTATTAAGTACTTTACACCACTGCAATCCATACACACAAAGTCCCACTTGAGGATAATGTACAGTACCAGTCAAAAGTTTGGACACACCTACTCATTCAAGGGTTTTTCTTTATTTTTACTATTTTCTATATTGTAGAATAATAGTGAAGACATCAAAACTATGAAATAACACATATGGAATAATGTTCTAACCGAAAAAGTGATAATCAAATCAAAATATAATTTGTTTTAGATTCTTCACAGAAGCCACCCTTTGACTTGATGACAGCTTTGCACACTTTTGACATTATCTCAACCAGCTTCATGAAGTAGTCACCTGGAATGCTTTTCCAACAGTCTTGAAGGAGTTCCCACATATGCTGAGCACTTGTTGGCTGCTTTCCTTCACTCTGCAGTCCAACTCATCCCAAACCATCTCAATTGGGTTGGGGTGATTGTGAAGGCCAGGTCATCTGATGCAGCACTCCATCACTCTACTTCTTGGACAAATAGCCCTTACACAGCCTGGAGGTGTGTTATGGGTCATTGTCCTGTTGAAATACAAATGATAGTCCCACTAAGCGCAAACCAGATGGGATGGCATATCGCTGCAGAATGCCGTGGTAGCCGTGCTGGTTAAGTGTGCCTTAAATCACAGACAGTGTCAACAGCAAAGCACCCCCACACCATAACACCTCCTCCTCCATGCTTCATGGTGGGAACCACACATGAAGAGATCATCTGTTCACCTATTCTGCGTCTCACAAAGACACGGCGGTTGGAACCAAAAATCTCAAATTTGGACTCACCAGACCAAAGGACAGATTTCCACCTTTCCATTGCTCGTGTTTCTTGGCCCAAGCAAGTCTCTTCTTATTATTGGTGTCCTTTAGTAGTGGTATCTTTGCTGCAATTCGACCATAAAGGCCTGATTCACATAGTCTCCTCTGAACAATTGATGTTGAGATGTGTCTGTTACTTGAACTCTGTGAAGCATTTTGAGTCTGGTAACTCTAATGAATTTATCCTCTGCAGCAGAGGTAACTCTGGGTCTTCCTTTCCTGTGGCGGTCCTCGTGAGAGCGAGTTTCATAATAGAGCTTGATGGTTTGTCCGACTGCACTTGGAAGAACATTTTTAAATTCTTGAAATTTTCCAGATTGACTGACCTTCATGTTGTAAGGCTCTTCTACTTCGTCCTCCTCATCAGACGAGGAGAGGCGAGAAGGATCAGATGACCAAAATGCAGCGTGGTAATTTGACATTATATTTAATTAAAGAAAAGACGAAAAAACACGGAAACACTTTAACCCACTACAAAACAACAAACGAAGTAGACAGACCTTGACTTACGAACTTACATACAACGAAGAACGCACGAACAAGTACAGACTACAAATAAATGAACGAACGAACGATACAGTCCCGTATGGTGCAATAACGACACAGACACAGGAGACAACCACCCACAACAAACAATGTGAAACCACCTACCTTAATATGGTTCTCAATCAGAGGAGATGAAAACCACCTGCCTCTAATTGAGAACCATATCAGGTCACCCATTAACCAACATAGAAACACATAACATAGAATGCCCACCCACACTCACGCCCTAACCGGCTAACACATACAAAAACAACAGAAAACAGGTCAGGAACGTGACACATGTCTTAAAGTAATGATGGACTGACATTTCTCTTTACTTATTTGAGCTGTTCTTGCAACAATATGGACTTCATATTTTACCAAATATGGCTATCTTTTGTATTGCACCCCTACCCTGTCACAACCCAACCGATTGGCTCAAACGCATTAAGAAGGAAATAATGTCCACAAATTAACTTTTAAGAAGGCACACCTGTTCATTGACATACATTCCAGGTGACAACCTCATGAAGCTGGTTGAGAGAATGCCAAGAGTGTGCAAAGATGTCATCAAGGCAAAGGGTGGCTACTTCGAAGAATCTCAAATATGAAATGTATTTTGATTTGTTTATCCCTTCTTTGGTTACTACATGATTGTGTTATTTCATAGTTTTCATGTCTCACTATAATCCAACAATGTAGAAAATAGTTCAAATAAAATAAAAACTGGAATGAGTAAGTGTGTTCAATCTTTTGACATGTACTGTATGTACCAAACCAGGAACCTTAATGTTCAAAATGTAACCAATTCCTCTGTTTTGTTCCTCCTCTCTTTCTTTCAGTCAAAGTGGAGCTGAGGAGTGGAGTCCAGGTTACAGGTGGGGCACTGTCTGAGGCCTATGACAGCCTGCAGTTTCACCTCCACTGGGGGAACGGTACCTCAGTACCTGGGTCGGAGCACACAGTGGATGGAACACGCTACCCCATGGAGGTATGGGAGGTTCAACACAACATTGTGCATTCTGATTCTCTACCCTTCTCCAGAAGTGTCCCCTCATCTACCCCCCCCCCCCTTCAAGGATTTGTGCAAGCATGGCTGGAGGGAGTTTCCACCATATTGCAAGCACTAATCCATTACTTTTAAATGCATGTGTGGAAGTGTATTAGTACACTTTGGGAGAAGGGTTAAGAATCTGAATGTAGCCCATGTCACATGGGGTGTCACTTCTCATACTGATGCACATATAACACACTGCAATGGATCAATGTCAAGGTCTTCATTTAGCCTTAGTCCAGTCTGAATTATTTCCCCTCCAGCCAAACTGCATCCCTGCCACTTGGTTTACTAGAAAGCTGACAGATGGGGAGACGTAACCTCTCTCAAATTCATAAATGGTGCAATAATCCGACTGTTGTACTGAGCTCATGAGGCATTTATAAGTTCTATTCCTCAAGAATCATTGGGCATATATGTCATTAATTTAAATGACCCTTGAACAGCTGTACATATGGCAGATTGTAGTCCACCTTTTTAAATGTATCATTACAACATTTGAATTTTCCAATGGATTTAGATAACTTTTTACATCAACTGTTATGCTTCCCCTTTCAGTTGCACATAGTAAATGCAAAGTCTTCGCACAACGGTAACACGACCACGGCCGTTACAGACAGCACGGGACTTGCTGCTCTTGGATTCTTCATAGAGGTGAGTGGATGCTTTAACCTTCCTAGAAATTGCATCCATTTTTCCACAGTAGATTAGCATTTAAATGTTTTATTGCTGTTTTTTTATGACTAAAGTCTTTGTTCTTCAAACAGGCCATGCCGGGTAATGCAACTGGTTCCCCAGCAGCATGGAATACTCTGACATCATACTTGGCCACCATCACACTAAAAGGTGAGAGGAGAGATTTGACTGGTTCTGATCTGATCAAGATATACTTTCTCAAAATAAAGTTTGGAAAGATTTTTTCTCTTTGAATTCAAAATGAGTAATTTTACTGTTCAATTTCAGTAGCATATGATTTTATTTATGTTTTTTCTTTCTCTCTTCGTTAAGATGATATTGTAAACATTACTCATGCTATTTCATTGGATGAGCTCCTGGAAGGGGTAGACCGTACCAAATACTACCGTTACCTTGGCTCCCTGACCACTCCAAATTGCAATGAGGCTGTGGTTTGGACCGTGTTTAAGGACCCTATCAAAGTCAGCCAGGACTTGGTGAGTTTGTACAACAATTGTACCATAAACTGAACACCGTGGACTATAATCCCATATCGGTAACACTTTAAAATAAGGTTCCATTTGTAAAGAGTTTATAAAGGGGTTATAATTACATTATTAACAATTATTGAATAATTTGTAAATGCATTATAAACCAATAAAAATTTAGCGAATTGGTTAAAATAGTTTAATAACTGGTCAGTGTTTGCAAAATATTGAGCCAGTATTTACATCCAGTTATTAACCATTAATAAATGCACTTAGAAAATGCTTATAAGATTAACCCTTATGTGTTATCATAAAACCTAATTTTCAATAATTGCAGTTGAACAGTGATTGTCTCACTTTAGGGTGTGATGCATAGGTGCTCTGTCCAAGGAACATTAGAGGTTGCTTTTAATGATGTGTCTTGACGCCAAGGTTCCCTCGGGTACTGCTGCCCAGAAGAAATATCAGCACGTACAGAGAAGCACGAGATTGAACTTCACTCAACTTTCTAGAGTTTTCCCCTTTAGTTAACACTATCAACGTTTCCCTTTACTGTGGGAATTGTGATAGAATCAACGCAATATTAGCCACTTTCAATGCAACATACCGAAACATAACGAACTATGGAAGACTTAGTATGGAAAATAAACTATGCAATTTTTTGTTGTTGTAGGCAGAAGGCATCGGAGTAGAATTCTATTGCATTGACAGGCACTACTCAGGCCCATACTCTAGTCTACACAGTCTGGTGCGCCATAACCAACCAAAGCTGCAGTAGGCCTACATGAAAATAGACCAATGCCATATATGGATCTGTGCCATTTACTTTGAACGGGACTGTTTTTACAGCATGAGCGGTTGTGAGTCGATGTGCTTGTTTTGAGATCAAAGTGAGAGCAACATGTAGCAACCTGTGCACATTTGTTAATATCCTTTGTTTGATAGTGAGTTATTAGCCCATTTATAGATAGTTTGTAGTCAGCAATGGGGGAGTGATTGCTTCTTAAAAGAGCACACGTCTGCATTTCTAGACATCTTTGAAAAGAGTCAGGTGAAGAGCATTTTCTTTGCATTAATAAAATGGCAGTATTATATTTTGAGACAGGCTTGAATAAGCTAAGTAGCCAATAGGCAAAGGGTATGGGAATAATGATGCATTTTATTTTGTAAAGTGGTTTCTTACATCAAACAACACAACAACATTTTCAGTCACCTCCTTGTCTGAAAGACAAGTGAATAAACAGGTTAATGTCAAGCCCTACATTGAACACCACATATTGGCGGCTACTGTAGGCTGAATGATAGAACAGCTATTTCCATGTTAAAATGTTATGGGATGCATTTTCTCCATTGCTTTTCATGGTAGGCCACTCTGGTAAGACTATATTATGATAAAATAGCCACAGTAGCCTATTTGACCACTGTTAAAACTAACTTAAAGTGTGTACAGCCTCAGTGTGCACAGTAAAGTTGCTCTGAATTTTCACAACAATGTTAAAGTTTTTGCTCAGCAGACCAGAAATTTGCTCAGTGATTAAATTGTTTTGAGGGAGCGTGGCTTGATGCACCTTTGAATCCCTGAAGCCCTTCCCAAATTTACATCCAGGACATTATTCAATCATTACTCTTAACATATTACCCCTTTCCAGATTATATCAACGCACTTACCACTTCTCTGTGATAGTCCAAGTATGGTGAATGCTCTGGTGTGAAATGGTAACAGTAATACCTTTTGGTTGGTGAAACAGTGGAGGAAGTATCTTCTCACAATTTTGAATTTGTCCATACACAAACATTGGCAGTGGAATGGCCCGTACTGAAGAGCTCAGTGACTTTCAACGTGGCACCGTCATAGGATGCCACCTTTCAAACAAGCCAGTCTGTCAAATTTCTGCCCTGCTAGAGCTTTCCCGATACACTGTAAGTGCTGTTATTGTGAAGTGGAAATGTATAGGAGCAACAACGGCTCAGCCGCAAAATGGTAGGCCACACAAGCTCACAGAATGTGTCCACTGAGTGCTGAAGCCTGTCCTTGGTTGCAACACTCACTACCGAGTTCCAAACTGTCTTTAGAAGCAACATCAGCACAATAACTGTTTGTCGATGAGCTTCATAAAATGGGTTTCCATGGCCGAGTAGCCGCACACAAGTCTAAGATCACTATGCGTAATGCTAAGAGTCAGATGGAATGGTGTAAAGCTCACCGCCATTGGATTCTGGAGCAGTGGAAACACATTCTCTGTACTGATGAATATTTAATATTTAACTAGGCAAGTCAGTTAAGAACAAATTCTTATTTGCAATGACAGCCTACTGGGGAACATTGGGTTAACTGCCTTGTTCAGGGGTAGAACAACATATTTTTACCTTGTCAGCTCAGGGATTCGATCCAGCAACCTTTCGGTTACTAGCCCAACGCTCTAACCACTAGGCTACCTGCTGCCCCAAAATGAATCACGCATCACCCTCTGGCAGTCCAACGGACATACCTGCCCGAATGCATACTGTTAACCGTACAATTTGTTGGAGGAGGAATAACGGTCTGGTGCTGTTTTTCATGGTTCGGGCTAGGCCCCTTAGTTCCAGTGAAGGGAAATCTTAACGCTACAGCATACAATGACATTCTAGATGTTTCTGTGCTTCCAACTTTGTGGCAACAGTTTGGTGAAGGTTCTTTCCTGTTTCAGCATGACAATGCACGCGTGCACAAATGAGATCCATACTGAAATGGTTTGTCGGGATCGCCATGGATGAACTTGACTAGCCTGTACAGAGCCCTGACCTCAACTCCATCGAACACCTTTGGGATGAATTGGAACACCGACTGCGAGGCAGGCCTAATCGCCCAACATCAGTGCCCGACCTCACTAATGCTCTTGTGGCTGAATGGAAGCAAATCCCTGCAGCAATGTTCCAACATCTAGTGGAAAACCTTCCCAGAAGAGTGGAGGCTGTTATAGCAGTAAAGGGGGGGACCAACTCCATATTAATGCCCATGATTTTGTAATGAGATGTTCAACAAGCAAGTGTCCACATACTTTAGTCCATGTAGTGTATGTTATCCACTACTTGCTAATAATAATAATAATAATACTAGCTAGTTTGCTGCTCTCCTTTTCTTTTTCAAGTGTTCTACTCCACTAGCCAGCACCTCACCTCAACAGGTGTGCATTCTTTCGTCTCCAGATTAACATTACTTACTAACATAAATAGCTAGCTACCACAGATTAAAGGGATTAGCTTGTTATCACACTTTTGCTAAAATACTAGCTAGCTAGCCAGATAGTAAGTTAGTCTTAAAATATTAACCACTAGTAGCTACCTAGCTAGAGACAGGACCTGAGTTCAAAGGTTAGATAACTAGCTAGCTAGCGTGCTATTCCAAAAAAGCTAGCTAAACAAATTGCTTCTGTCATGTCAATGATAACTAATTAGCTGGTAGCTAACGTTTGCTAGCTAGCTAGCCATGAAGCCATGAAGTCGAAGGAATTGTCTGTAGAGCTCAGAGACAGGATTGTGTCGAGGCACAGATCTGGGGAAGAGTACCAAGAAATGTCTGCAGCATTGAAGGTCCTCAAGATTCTTAAATGGAAGAAGTTTGGAACCACCAAGACTCTTCCTAGAGCTGGCCTGAGCAATCGGGAGAGAAGGGCTTTGGTCAGGGTGGTGACCAAGAAACCGATGGTCATTCTGACAGAGCTCCTGAGTTCCTCTGTGGAGATGGGAGAACCTTCCAGAAGGACAACCATCTCTGCAGCATTCCACCAATCAGGCCTTTATGGTGGAGTGGCCAGGCGGAAGCCACTCCTCAGTAAAAGGCACATGACAGCCCGCTTGGAGTTTGCCAAAAGGCACCTAAAGGACTCTAAGACAATGAGAAAAAAAGATTCTCTGTTTAGAAAAGAGCTTCTGGATATCAGGACAGCGATCACTCTCCTCGGATTAAACAAAGATTTTTTCAGCAACAATAACAAGCAGGACTCACACGATATTCTCCAAACACCCCGCAGAGCAGACATCTCAATTATTCGCATAAGGAAGCGACGCAGAGGAAGTAGAGCCGGATGCCTCGTCCGGATCTGCAGAAGGCGAGCAGGAAAGCTGCCGTTACCGCCAATAGTACTCGCCAACATACAACCATTGGACAATAAACTAGATGAGGTACGATCATGAATATCCTACTAACGGGACATCAAAAACTGTAGTATCCTATGTTTCACGGAATCGTAGCTGAATGACGACATGGATATTCAGCTAGCGGGATACACGCTGCACCGGCAAGATAGAACAGCACACTCCGGTAAGACGAGGGGGGCGGTCTGTGCATATTTGTAAACAACAGCTGGTGCACGAAATCTAAGGAAGTCTCTAGATTTTGCTCGCCTGAAGTAGAGTATATTGTGATAAATTGCAGGCCACACTACTTGCCTAGAGAGTTCTCAGCTATACTTTTTGTGGCTGTTTATTTACCACCACAATCAGATGCGGGCACTAAGACCGCACTCAGTCAGCTGTATCAAGAAATAAGCAAACAGGAAACCACTCACCCAGAGGCGGCGCTCCTAGTGGCCAGAGACTTTAATGCAGGGAAACTTAAATCAGTTCTACCAAATCTCTATCAACATGTTAAATGTGCAACCAGAGGAAAAAAAATTCTAGATCACCTGTACTCCACACACAGAGACGCCTACAAAGCTCTCCCTCGCGCTCCATTTGGTAAATCCGACCACAACTCTATCCTCCTGATTCCTGCTTACAAGCAAAAATGAAAGCAAGAAGCACCAGTGAATCGGTCTACAAAATAATGGTCAGATGAAGCAGATGCTAAACTACAGGACTGTTTTGCTGTCACAGACTGGAAAATGTTCCGGGATTCTTCTGATGACATTGAGGAATATACCACATCAGTCACTGGCTTTATCAATAAGTGCATTGAGGACGTCGTCCCCAGAGTGACTGTACGTACATACCCCAACCAGAAGCCATGGATTACAGGCAACATTCGTACTGAGCTAAAGGGTAGAGCTGCCGCTTTCAAGGTATGGGACTCTAACCCAGAAGCTTACAAGAAATCCCGCTATGCCCTGCGACGAACCATCAAACAGGAAAAGGGTCAATACAGGGCTAAGATTGAATCATACTACACCGGCTCCGACGCTCGTCGGCTGTGGCAGGGCTTGCTAACTATTACAGACTACAAAGGTAAGCACAGCCGCGAGCTGCCCAGTGACACGAGCCTACCAGACGAGCTAAATCACTTCTATGCTCGCTTCGAGGCAAGCAACACTGACGCATGCATGAGAGCATCAGCTGTTCCGGACGACTGTGTGATAACGCTCTCCGTAGCCGACGTGAGTAAGACGTTTCAACAGGTCAACATACACAAGGCTGCGGGGCCAGATGGATTACCAGGATGTGTGCTCCGGGCATGTGCTGACCAACTGGCAGGTGTCTTCACTGACATTTTCAACATGTCCCTGATTGAGTCTGTAACATCAACATGCTTCAAGCAGACCACCATAGTCCCTGTGCCCAAGAACTCAAAGGCAACCTGCCTAAATGACTACAGACCTGTAGCACTCACATATGTAGCCATGAAGTGCTTTGAAAGGCTGGTCATGGCTCACATCAACACCATTATCCCAGAAACCCTAGACCCACTCCAATTTGCATACCGCCCAAACAGATCCACAGATGATGCAATCTCTATTGCACTCCACACTGCCCTTTCCCACCTGGACAAAAGGAACACCTATGTGAGAATGCTATTCATTGACTACAGCTCAGCGTTCAACACCATAGTACCCTCAAAGCTCATCACTAAGCTAAGGAACCTGGGACTAAACTCCTCCCTCTGCAACTGGATCCTGGACTTCCTGACGGGTCACCACCAGGTGGTGAGGTTAGGTAGCAACACATCTGCCACACTGATCCTCAACACTGGAGCTCCCCAGGGGTGCGTGCTCAGTCCCCTCCTGTACTCCCTGTTCACCCACAACTGCATGGCCAGGCACGAGTCCAACACCATCATTAAGTTTGCTGATGACACAACAGTGGTAGGCCTGATCACCGACAACGATGAAACAGCCTATAGGGAGGAGGTCAGAGACCTGGCCGGGTGGTGCCAGAATAACAACCTATCCCTCAACGTAACCAAGACTAAGGAGATGATTTTGGACTACAGGAAAAGGAGCATCGAGCATGTGCCTGACCGGTATCCTGACCGGTTGCATCACTGCCTTGTACGGCAATTGGGCCTCTGACTGCAAGGCACTTCAGAGGGTAGTGCGTACGGCCCAATACATCACTGGGGCAAAGCTGCACCAGGCGGTGTCAGAGGAAGGCCCTAGAAATTCCCAAAGACCCCAGCCACCCCAGTCATAGACTGTTCTCTCTACTTCCGCATGGCAAGCAGTACCGGAGTGCCAAGTCTAGGACAAAAAGGCTTCTCAACAGTTTCTACCCGACAAGCCAAAAGACTTCTGAACAGGTAACCAATGGTTACCTGGACTATTTACATTGTGTGCCCCCCCCAACCCCTCTTTTACGCTGCTGCTACTCTCTGTTTATCTTATATGCATAGTCACTTTAACCATACATCCATGTACATACTACCTCAATTGGCCCGACCAACCAGTGCTCCCGCACATTGGCTAACTGGGCTTTCTGCATTGTGTACCACCTCCCGCCAACCCCTCCTTTTACGCTACTGCTACTCTCTGTTCATCATAGTCACTTTAACCATACCTACATGTACATACCACCTCAATAAGCCTGACTAACCTGTGCCTGTATATAGCCTTGCTACTCTTATTTTCAAATGTATTTTTACTGTTGTTTTATTTCTTTACTTACCTACACACACACACACATACCTTTTTTCCCCCGCACTATTGGTTAGAGCCTGTAAGTAAGCATTTCACTGTAAGGTCTACACCTGTTGTATTCGGCGCACGTGACAAATAAACTTTGATTTGTTTTGATGAAACCAAGATTGAACTCTTTGGCCTGAATGCCAAGCGTCACATCTGGAGCAAACCTGGCACCGTCCCTACAGTGAAGCATGGTGGTGGCAGCATCATGGTGTGGGGAGGGACTGGGAGACTAGCATAACTTTCAGCGGCAGGGACTGGGAGACTAGCCAGGATCAAGGGAAAGATGAACGGAGCAAAGTACAGAGAGATTCTTGATGATAACCTGCTCCAGAGCTCTCAGGACCTCAGGCTGAGGCGAAAGTTTACCTTCCAACAGGACAACGACCCTAAGTATACAGCCAAGACAATGGGACAAGTCTCTGAATGTCCTTGAGTGGCCCAGCCAGAGCCCGGACTTGAACCTGATCTAACATCTCTGGAGAGACCTGAAAATAGCTGTGCAGCAACATTCCCCATCCAACCTGACTGAGCTTGAGAAGATCTGCAGAAAGAAGAGGAGAAATCCCCAAATACAGGTGTACCAAGCTTGTAGCGTCATACCCAAGAAGACTCGAGGCTGTAATCCCTGCCAAAGTTGCTTCAACAAAGTCCTGAGTAAAGGGTCTTAATACAGAAAACAAAATGTATACTATATGTTTTTAATTTACATTCTTAGAACATTCTGTGAAAATTACAAATGCTTTCTTGTGGTTCGTATGGAAAGTTTTCTTAACGTTCTCTGAACAATTTGAGAACATGACTTTAAATAGAACCATGAAGAAACCTCTAGGAATCATTATGCTGAAGTGTTGAAATTCTCACAGAAGAAAGTTGCTTCTTAACGTTCTCTGAATTACTTGGAACATTCCTAATGTCAAACCAGTTGTAGAAAGCTCCTAGAACATGACCAAAATTGAAATGACATATAACCATGTTTGAACTTTTAGGAAACATTCTGTTAAAGTAATGAAATACCAAGAAACTAAAGGTTCCTTAAATGTGCTGAGAATGTTCCACATGCACTATTCCCAGAAAGTTGTGGATAGTTTGTATGTAAAATAATCATAGGACAACCACACTCTTGCCAAGATCTAAGAAACATATGGTTATCAGAACGTTATGCCCTAGCTGGGTTGTAAAGGATTACACAGTAAGGGAGAAGATGTAATATCCACTGGGGTAGTACAACAAAAGATCATTCATATGTAATGTACTAACTAGCTCTGCAAAAACTCATGAACATACCGTTTAAGTCGAAAGTTTACATACACCTTAGACAAATAAATTTAGCTCAGTTTTTTCACAATTCCTGACATCTAATCCGAGTAAAAATTCCCTGTTTTAGGTCAGTTAGGATCACCACTTTATGTTAAGAATGTGAAATAATATTAGAGAGAATGATTTATTTCAGCTTCTATTTCTTTCATCACATTCCCAGTGGGTCAAATAGTAATTGGTAGCCTTGCCTTTAAATTGTTTAACTTGAGTCAAATGTTTCTGGTAGCCTTCCACAAGCTTCCCACAATAAATTGGGTGAATTTTGGCCCATTCCTCCTGACAGAGCTGGTGTAACGGAGCCATGCTTGTAGGCCTCCTTGCTCGCACATGCTTTTTCAGTTCTGCCCACAAATGTTCTATAGGATTGAGGTCAGGGCTTTGTGATGGCCACTCAAATACTTTGAGTTTGTTGTTCTTAAGCCATTATATCGATACTTTTGTACCGGTTTCCTCCAGCATCTTTACAAGGTCCTTTTCTGTTGTTCTGGGATTGATTTTCCCTTTTCGCGTTCATGAAGTACGTTCATCTCTAGGAGACAGAACGCTTCTCCTTTCTGAGCAGTTTGACGGCTGCGTGGTCCCATGGTGTTTATACTTGCGTACTATTGTTTGTACAGATGAACGTGGTACCTTCAGGAGTTTGGAAATTTCTCCCAAGGATGAACCAGACTTGTGGAGGTCTACAATTTTTGTCTGAGGTCTTGGATGATTTCTTTTGATTTTCCCATGATGTCAAGTAAATAGGCATTTTGTTTGAAGGTAGGCCTTGAAATACGTCCACAGCTACACCTTCAATTGACTCAAATGATGTCAATTAGCCTATCAGAAGCTTCTAAAGACATGACATAATTTTCAGGAATTTTCCAAGCTGTATAAAAGCACAGTCAACTTAGTGTATGTAAACTTCTGAGCAACTGGAATTGTGATACAGTGAATTATAAGTGAAATAATCTGTTTGTAAACAATTGTTGGAAAAAATACGTGTGTCATGCACAAAGTAGATGTCATAACCGACTTGCCAAAACTATAATTAGTTAAAACTTCTTAGGGCTCGGCCTCTTTTTTCTCCTCTTCCTGTCTGCATGACGTGCCCAAGTAAACTGCATGTAGCTCAGGCCCTGAAGCCAGGATATGCATATAATTTGTACCATTGGAAACAAAACACTTTGAAATTTGTAGAAATGTTAAAATAATGTAAGAGAATATAATACAGGAGATATGGTAGGAGAAAATCCAAAGAAAAACCAACCAGACTTTTTTTTGTTGAGAGATCATCCTCTTAGATGAAGACAGGACACACCTGCTATAATCGGTTTCCTATTGAACATTCTTTTTTATGTAAGAAATTATAGTTTGATTACATTTTAGGGTATCTGAGGAGAAAATAGAGACGTATTTTGACTTGTTGAAACAAAGTTATAGGGGTAGATTTTCGGAGTGGATTACTCAAATCGATGGCAACAACTAAACTGACTTTTTGGGATATAAAGAAGGATTTTATCTAAAAAAACACACTACATGTTATAGCTGGGACACTTTGGATGACAAATTAGAGGAAGATTTTCAAAAAGTAAGTGAATATTTAATCGTTATTTGTGAATTTCTGAAACCTGTGCCGGTGGAAAAATATTTTAATGTGGGGCGCCATCCTCAAACAATCGCATGGCATGTGTCCGCTGTAATAGATATTGTAAATCGGACAGTGCAGTTAGACGCTAGCGGGACTCCTATCCCCAAGTTTAAGAAGACATTTGTGGAGTGGTTGAAAAACGAGTTTTAATGACTCCAACCTAAGTGTATGTAAACTTCCGACTTCAACTGTACACACATTTCAGGAATTTGTCTGGTTTTAATCTAAATTTTAACCAAAATGTAATTACATACCTCAAAGTTTTTTTGGGGGTGATTCATTTATTTACTTGGAGAGCAATTTGCCTCAAAGTTTAGTTGATTTCACGTTACTTGGCATCTCAAATAAAACTAGATGTTGAACTGACGTCTGTGCCCAGTGGGTAAAGCCATTGGGCCAGCCTGATGTCACACTTATCTCTAGGATCCAATCTGCAATTAATTAACCTTCTCCCCTCAGATTGATCTCTTCAGCACTACATTGCACATTGGCCACAACTCCACCTCTGCCTTGATGACCAACGTCTTCAGGAACATCCAGCCTGTCAACGGCCGGATGGTGAAGACCCAGAGCAGCCCAACCACAGCCCCGCCAGTGTCAGGAGCCTCCACAATGTGCTCCTCACTGGCCCTCATGGCGCTGGCCTGGATGCTGCTGAGGGTTTAGTGATGGCTATTAATGCCTTACCTGAAGTGCACTTCCATGTCTCCATTAACCCCAAAGCTAAATACTGTACATTGATTACCACATGGGTCATTTTGACCCCATGGAGAAACTATTGGAAAAAACAACAATCATAGCAAAATAGAAACTTATTTCGTATCAAAACATCATTATTTAGACATGTAATTAATATTATAATATACAGCCAAACTAATATACAGTGCCTTCGGAAGGTGTTCAGAAATCCTAGACTTGTTCCTCATTTTGTTACATTACAGCCTTATTCTAAAATTGATTACATTGTTTTTTTCCCTCATCAATCTACACATAATACCCCATAATGACATAGCAAAAATAGGTTTTTAGAAATGTTTGCTAATATATTACAAATAAAAAACGGAAATATCACATTTACATAAGTATTCAGACCCTTTACTCCATACTTTGTTGAATGACCTTTGGCAGCGATAACAGAATTGACACTACAAGCTTGACACACTGTATTTGGGGAGTTGCTTCAATTCTTCTCTGCAGATCTTCTGAAGCACTGTCAGTTTGGATGGGAAGCGTTGCTGCCCAGCGATTTTCAGATCTCTCCAGAGATGTTTGATCGTGTTCACGTCCGGGCTTGCTGTGCCACTAAAGGACATTCAGATACTTGTCTCAAAGCCACTCCTGCGTTGTCTTGGCGGTGTGCTTAGGGTTGTGGTCCTGTTGGAAGGTGAACCTTCAGTCCCAGTCGAAGGTCCTGAGCGCTCTGGAGGAGGTTTTCATCAAGAATCTCTCTGTACTTTGCTCCGTTCATAGTTCCCTTGATACTGACTAGTCTCCCAGTCCCTGCCGCTGAAAAACATCCCCACACCATGATGCTGCCACCACCATGCTTCACCGTAGGGATGGTGCCAGGTTTCCTCCAGACGTGACGCTTGGTATTCAGGCCAAAGAGTTCAATCTTGGTTTCATTTGACCAGAGAATCTTGTTTCTCGTGGTCTGAGAGTCTTTAGGTGCCTTTTGGCAAACTCCAAGCGAGCTGTCATGTGCCTTTTACTGAGGAGTGGCTTCCGTCTGGCCACTCTACCATAAAAGCCTGATTGGGGGAGTGCTGCAGAGATGGTTGTCCTTCTGGAAGTTTCTCCCATTTCCAAAGAGGAACTCTAGTGCTCTGTCAGAGTGACCATCGGGTTCTGAATAGTTTCTGAAAGCCCTAAGTGGCTCCATCTTTGCAGGTTATCTGTTTATCTGGTCAAAATCACTGATACAGTTCCCCCTCACACCCTATGATGATATGTATAACTTAATGGTACATATCCAGAGAAACCTGAATTCAAATGAAGACTTATTTGCCCTAGAATGATTACTTTTCAGAGTAATACACATCAATACAGAATACACATCAACACAGCTCTCTTTGTAGATTCAGAGTGTTTCTGTGTTCTGTATTGCAGTTATATCTAGTAGGTATACCACTAGCAGACTTTGTATACAATTAGAAGATTGTTATATGTACAAAAATGAGTTTGTTTTGGTTTTGTACACAGTCTTACGACATGTGGTGTTGAAAAGTAGAATCTTAGGTGATTACATGGGGAGCTATATCTGTGCAGATGATCTGTCTTACTGTTAAAAATCACTGATAAAGGTCCCCCCTGGATAACGTGTAATTACAGTATGTATACAGAAAAACCTTTATTCAAATAAAGTTCCTATTTATGAAATTACTATATGCAGAATTGAGTGTTTTGGGCTGGGGTCAATATCACCTCAAAAAAGAATAATTTTTTAAAAGTCCATATTGATAAAGAAACACTAAACAATTATTTAGATTTTTTAAGAACAGGTTTATTGACAAAGTAATGAAAAATAGGAAGAAGCTTGAGGTTTAAAGGGATGAGCACATGGTGTCTGCCATAGCATGACAAGCCAATTGATGAACATGGATAAACAAAATGGGTTTTATCAATTATTTGAGTCATTGCAGCTTTCCCAGTTGTCATGAATAGTCGTCTTATGACAACATCACTGTAGAAGCCTTAGGGCGGGGGAAGATTTGGGCTCCCGAGTGGTGCAGCGCTCTAAGGAACTGCATCTGAGTGCTAGATGCTAGGCATCACTACAGACCCTGGTTTGATTCCAGGCTGTATCACAACCGGCCATTATAGGGAGTCCCATAGGGCGGCGCACAATTGGCCCAGGTTAGGTTTTGGCCAGGGTAGGCCGTCATTGTAAATAAGAATTTGTTCGTCACTGACTTGCCTAGTTAAATAAATGTGACAAAAAAGACTTCAGTGCTATACCTGAATGCTTGTCTCAATTTTCCTATAATTAATTTGCCACATTTGCACTATTGCCTCCATGAATTATTGTAACTGAGAGTCGGGAAGCAAGAACAGGGAGTGAGTGTGTTAATAAATAAACAAAACAATAAACACAAAACACAAACAACGAAACTCGAAACACTCTCCTGCCTCAGCCAGCTCGTCGGGCTTTCATGCCTTAACCGGATCGCCAGGCTCCCCTGCCTCAGCCGGTCTAATAGGTTCCCACGCTCCAGCCGGTTACCGCGCCTCAGCCAGCATTACAGGTTCCCGCGCTTCAGAAGGTGTGATCGGTCCGCTCCTGATCCCTGGGTTTGTCCCATCGGCTGGAGCTACAAGTCGGGGAGGGGGTACTGTCACGTATACTCCCTCTCTGGCCTCTAGGTCATCAGGCTGCTGATTATCCCGCACACGTGTCACCATCGTCTCGCGCACCAGCGCCTCATGACACTCACCTGGACTCCATCACCTCCTTGATTATCTTCCCTACATCTGTCACTCCCCTTGGTTCTTTCCTCAGGTGTTATTGACTCTGTTTCATGTCGGTGCGTTGTTTGTGTTTCGTGTTTGTTTATTGTTTAGTTTATTTATTTAAACACACACTCCCTGTACTTGCTTCCCGACTCTCACCGCACTTGTTACAATTATGTATACTCAGTACTGCTACGTTCATTACCAAGTAAGAGGTGGGAATTTAACAGTTGTGAAGTCTTAAATACCAGTTGGTTGCTTTCCCGTGCTTTGAACTCATTGAGGAATGCAGATTGGCTAATGGCCAACAAACTGCGTTACACTTAAACAAAAATTGGAGCTGCTGGTAAACAATTATAGAGTAAAAAAAACATTGATAAAATGCTTTAAATAAATAATGTTTTGTTGTTACCTTTAATTGCAGAAAATGTTGTTATTGAGGTAATTTCTTTAGTAAGTGATGTCAAAGGTCAGCATGTGTGAGGAGTCGGTTGTGATAAATTCTAACTCCCACTTGGTTAAAAACGCAGCATAAGTGAGGTACTGTTATCAATCAATCAATCAATCAATCAAATGTATTTATAAAGCCATTCTTACATCAGATGATGTCACTAAGTGCTGTACAGAAACTCAGCCTATAACCCCAAACAGCAAGCAATGCAAATCAAATCAAATCAAATCAAATTTTATTAGTCACATACACATGGTTAGCAGATGTTAATGCGAGTGTAGCGAAATGCTTGTGCTTCTAGTTCCGACAATGCAGTAATAACCAACAAGTAATCTAACCTAACAATTCCACAACTACTACCTTATACACACACACAAGTGTAAAGGGATGAAGAATATGTACATAAAGATATATGAATGAGTGGTGGTACAGAACGGCATGGCAAGATGCAGTAGATGGTATAGAGTACGGTATATACATATGAGATGAGTACTGTAGGGTATGTAAACATAAAGTGGCATAGTTTAAAGTGGCTAGTGGTACATGTATTACATAAAGATGGCAAGATGCAGTAGATGATATAGAGTACAGTATATACATATGAGATGGGTAATGTAGGGTATGTAAACATTATATTAAGTGGCATTGTTTAAAGTGGCTAGTGGTACATTTTTACATAATTTCCATCAATTCCCATTTTTAAAGTGGCTGGAGTTGAGTCAGTATGTTGGCAGCGGCCGCTAAATGTTAGTGGTGGCTGTTTAACAGTCTGATGGCCTTGAGATAGAAGCTGTTTTTCAGTCTCTCGGTCCCTGCTTTGATGCACCTGTACTGACCTCGCCTTCTGGATGATAGCGGGGTGAACAGGCAGTGGCTTGGGTGGTTGTTGTCCTTGATGATCTTTATGGCCTTCCTGTGACATCGGGTGGTGTAGGTGTCCTGGAGGGCAGGTAGTTTGCCCCCGGTGATGCGTTCTGCAGACCTCACTACCCTCTGGAGAGCCTTACGGTTGTGGGCGGAGCAGTTGCCGTACCAGGCGGTGATACAGCCCGACAGGATGCTCTCGATTGTGCATCTGTAGAAGTTTGTGAGTGCTTTTGGTGACAAGCCGAATTTCTTCAGCCTCCTGAGGTTGAAGAGGCGCTGCTGCGCCTTCTTCACAACGCTGTCTGTGTGGGTGGACCAATTCAGTTTGTCCGTGATGTGTACACCGAGGAACTTAAAACTTTCCACCTTCTCCACTACTGACCCGTCGATGTGGATAGGGGGGTGCTCCCTCTGCTGTTTCCTGAAGTCCACAATCATCTCCTTTGTTTTGTTGACGTTGAGTGTGAGGTTATTTTCCTGACACCACACTCCGAGGGCCCTCACCTCCTCCCTGTAGGCCGTCTCGTCGTTGTTGGTAATCAAGCTTACCACTGTAGTGTCATCCGCAAACTTGATGATTGAGTTGGAGGCGTGCATGGCCACGCAGTCGTGGGTGAACAGGGAGTACAGGAGAGGGCTCAGAACGCACCCTTGTGGGGCCCCAGTGTTGAGGATCAGCGGGGTGGAGATGTTGTTACCTACTCTCACCACCTGGGGGCGGCCCGTCAGGAAGTCCAGGACCCAGTTGCACAGGGCGGGGTCGAGACCCAGGGTCTCGAGCTTGATGACGAGTTTGGAGGGTACTATGGTGTTAAATGCTGAGCTGTAATCGATGAACAGCATTCTCACATGGGTATTCCTCTTGTCCAGATGGGTTAGGGCAGTGTGCAGTGTGGTTGCGATTGCGTCGTCTGTGGACCTATTGGGTCGGTAAGCAAATTGGAGTGGGTCTAGGGTGTCCGGTAGGGTGGAGGTGATATGGTCCTTGACTAGTCTCTCAAAGCACTTCATGATGACGGAAGTGAGTGCTACGGGGCGGTAGTTGTTTAGCTCAGTTACCTTAGCTTTCTTGGGAACAGGAACAATGGTGGCCCTCTTGAAGCATGTGGGAACAGCAGACTGGGATAAGGATTGATTGAATATGTCCGTAAACACACCAGCCAGCTGGTCTGCGCATGCTCTGAGGACGCGGCTGGGAATGCCGTCTGGGCCTGCAGCCTTGCGAGGGTTAACACGTTTAAATGTTTTACTCACCTCGGCTGCAGTGAAGGAGAGCCCGCAGGTTTTGGTAGGGGGCCGTGTCAGTGGCACTGTATTGTCCTCAAAGCGGGCAAAAAAGTTGTTTAGCCTGTCTGGGAGCAAGACATCCTGGTCCGCGACGGGGCTGGTTTTCTTTTTGTAATCCGTGATTGACTGTAGACCCTGCCACATACCTCTTGTGTCTGAGCTGTTGAATTGCGACTCGATTTTGTCTCTGTACTGGGACTTAGGTGTAGAAGAGGAATGTGATCCCTCTGAACAGAGTTGATTAGTGATTCACATTTAAGTGGTGAGAATCTTACAACTGCCGATGTAAAGACAGAAAGCTCAAATCAACCCTACTCTTCAGCCCGAGCGTCCAGTGTGCGCTCCGAAAGCAAAATGGTCTGAATTTGCAAACTGACAATTTTTCTCTGAATGGAAACACCATAATATTAATCAAATTAATTAAGCCAAATTGTGTGAAATGACTAGCTAGTTAGCGTGGAGCCCAGTTTCATAATATGACCATATTTTCCAGCTGCTTGCCGTTGCGAAAAAACAGGCCTTATTTTAGTGCATTTTTCACCCTGCCAGCTCCTATTCATTCTATTGAGCACCGTGGCACCAACTGGCCTTCCGAACGTTCTATTCCCATCTTATTGTTCAACGTCACAATGCCTGCTTTGCTATTGTTGGCAATGAGACCTGCTCACGTTGTTTTATAGTTCAAATGTATACAACAAAATGTAAACAACAAAAATAATATTGGAACTCTGCGGTCTTCCCATTGTTTCCTATGGGCTCGCGCTAGTGTTCCAGTTTAGTCAACGTTCTAAAGCCATTTTTCAGCCTTGGGTGAATTTTGACTCGTTCTATTGTCCAGCCTATAGATAGCCAGAGCGAATTTAAGAAAGCACCCGAATGTCCATTGAGAAAGCACAACAACTATACCATTTAGCTAAACTAAGAATGACAAGAATAATCAAATCAATAAACGTTGGGTCGTTAGATAGCTCATAGTTAATACACTGGCAAGTTTGATGTATAACGACTAACGTTAGGTAGCTAGCTAACATACCGGTACATACTGCTGTAATGATATATTATGTGGTTCGTAAGGACAGCATAGCTAACAAATTGTCAGCCAACATGTAAGGTAACGTGTAAGGTAACTTATTTGAAAAGTCATTACTTTATAACATTGAGTAGCAAGCTACCCCTTGGTCCTGTGATAGGAGGGGGGGTTTTCACACCTAGCTCGGCTATTAGACTATTCTTTAGTAAAGGTTGAATAGTCTATTGTTCAGCTATTAGCCCTCCTCCCCAACTTGCAAGAAATTGCTGTTCCCCTCTCAATTCTTCCACACGTATTCATTCTACTCCTGAGTTGCTCGCTTGTGGGCGTTCTGGCAGGATATGGCAGCATCTTTGGTTGTGCGTCAAGAATTCTGCATACAGTAGCCCATTTGTATGAAGGTATGGTTATTCACAGGGAAATTGTTATATGCTATGGCGGTACATTTGTGTCTTTTTGTCGAGAGCAAAACCTTTTTTATTTTCAATCAAAAATAATTGTTCTGAAAGCAACTTTTTTCCCACACAAAGGAAGTCAAAGCGGACACCTACGAAGATGGCATCTCAGGTAGGCAGCACTGGGCTGTATTGACGTATCCTGAAAATGACATCTGCTGCTTTAGATTGAACGGTCATATCTCAGTTATTTTTTTCATTTCTATAAAAATAAGCTGTTTTCTTTACTTTCAGAGAGCGAGCTGACCAAGGGGTCGAACATTTAGATATTGCCAGATGTTCACTGTCCGAGGAACAGGCCGTGGAAGCTTTATTGCTGGCAAAAGTGTCCATAACCAGAGGTAATTAAACTGTTCTGTGTTCTTTTTCTCCATCTCTGCCTGTCTTGTTGTGAAGTGAAAATTCTGAAAATGGGGCTCTGTGTCAGGCCTTGCCTATTCAATTGCCTTTTATTTATGGATCTGTATGCACTTCGTACGCCTTCCACTAGATGTCAACAGGCAGTAGAATGTTGAATGGGGTGTCTAGCTTGATGTGAGACCGAATGAGAGCTTTTGGAGTGACAGGTCCGCCCTATTGGCAGTATTTAGCCGCGCACCAGGGAACCCCACATTGTCTTCTGAAATGCGTTAGGTATACACGACGAAATGCTCCGTCTTGGAATTTATTGGATACATATGAGAAAAACATCATAAAGATGGATTTTCAACCGAGTTTGACCAGTTTATTCAACGTTTATTGTGACTTTTGGAATTTTTTGTTCCATGCGCCAAGAGTTGATGGACATGTGCCCTCCACAAGGCTAGCCAAAGTTGCTAATTCGACAGAAGAAATGGACATTCTAAAACAAAACAACGATTGTGGAAATAGGACTCCTTGCACTACATTCTGATGGAAGATCATCAAAGGTAAGAGAATATTTATGATGTTATTTCGTATTTTTGTGGTGTATGTTGGCTCCAACATGGCGGAGAATTGCTGGGCGCTGTCTCACAATATTGCATGCTGTACTTAGTACTAAAGTTATTTTTTTAAATCTAACACAGCGGTTGCATTAAGAACCAGTGTATCTTTCATTTGCTGTACAACATGTATATTTTAGTAAAGTTTATGATGAGTTTTTTGGTTAGATTATGTGACTGTCCAAAATTTCTCCGGACAATTTGGTGCATTCTGGCGCCGTATTCACAATGTAAAACCAGGATTTGTAGCTATAAATATGCACATTTTCGAACAAAACATAAATGTATTGTATAACATGATGTTATAAGACTGTCATCTGATGAAGTTGTTCAAAGTTAGTGATTCATTTTATCTCTATTTGTGGGTTTTGTGAAAGCTATGTTAGCGGTGAATAAATGGCGTTGTGTGTTTGGCTATTGTGGTGAGCTAACATAAATATATATTGTGTTTTCGCTGTAAAACACTTAAGAAATCTGAAATATTGGCTGGATTCACAAGATGTTTATCTTTCATTTGCTGTACAACATGTATTTTTCATAAATGTTTTATGATGAGTATTTTGTATTTCACGTTGCTCTTTGTAATTATTCTGTCTGTTTTGGTGCTATTTGTGACGGTGGCTGCAATGTAAAACTACAATTTATACCTATAAATATGCAAATTTTCGAACAAAACATAAATGTATTGTATAACATGATGTTATAAGACTGTCATCTGATGAAGTTGTTCAAAGGTTAGTGATTCATTTTATCTCTTTTTGTGGGTTTTGTGAAAGCTATGTTGGCGGTGAAAACATGGCGTTGTGTGTTTGGCTATTGTGGTGAGCTAACATAAATATATATTGTGTTTTTGCTGTAAAACATTTAAAAAATCGGACATGTTTGCTGGATTCACAAGATGTTTATCTTTCATTTGCTGTATTGGACTTGTTAATGTGTGGAAGTTAAATATTTCTAAAAAATATTTTTGAATTTCGCGCGCTGCGAAGGCAGCAGAATGTTGTGGGTGTTCCGCTAGCGGAACCCCGGGGCGAGAAAGGTTAACTAACATATTCCTCTCAATTGTACATTTTTTGCTTGACTCGTTATGATGTTATAACAACTTACATCTGGTTCAACCGTAATGTTTTGTCAGCCATCTTTGTTGAAGAAGGCCACAAGGTGGCTCACATCAAAATTTGTCATTGGAACCACTCGATATGATTGGTCATATAAAACCTTGGGACCCAAATGCATAATGAGTGCTCTAACTCCCCCTTGTTGTGGTCTGGAGCAATGAATCCGTGACACTGGGTACCTCTAAGTCCCGCGGTGCAAGCTCGCAACTTTTAACTTCTTGAGAATACAGGGGGTGCTATTTTCCCATTAGCATAATTTGCTCTACAGATTAAACTGCCTCTTATTCAATTATTGCTCTTACTATATGCATATAAATAATACCATTGGAAAGAAAACAATCTCTAGTTTCTAAAACCGTTTCAATTTTGTCTCTGAGTGATACAGAAGTCATTTGACAGCACTTTCCATGACCAAGAAGAAAAAAGCAAGATGTGTATGCCAGCTTCAACGCTCTGCCTATATATGGTCGTGCCCCCTATGACCCGAAACACACCTCATTGGCCTTCCTCTGGGTGTCAAGAGGACGTCAGAGGAAAAATATCTTGTTTATCTGGGACTGACGTGAAATGAGAGCTAATTCTTTGGCGTGACCGACAACTTCCGGTTGTCTAAATCGTGCGACTTTTAGCTGCGATTGTCTTCTGTTGTGCGGCCATTATGGATGAAAACTATCTCCGTCTCGAAGTTTGTTTGATACATGTGACCAGATCATCGTAATGTATGTTTTTTCAATATAGTTTAATCAGATTATTTGAATTTTTTCGGGAGTTTTGTGGTGTTCCGTTGTCTGAATTTTTTTACGTTTGAGAGATCCGTGCCACTCGACCGGTACCTGTGCTAAATGGAGTGGGAAAGGAACAATTCTGAACGGAACCAACGACTCATCTTGACAAAGGACACTTTGATCAACATTCTGATGAAAGATCAGCCATAGTAAGACCCAATTTACGATGTTATATCATATCTGTTGTGCATGTGAACTGGCCGTGGGCGCCTAGCCGAATCTGCCTGGTATAGCTATGCTAATTTAGCGCTACATTTTGTTTTCGTTATAAAACATTTCATAAATCTGAAATATTGTTTGGATTCACCAGATGTTGGGCTTTCAATATCTGTACGCTGTGTATTTTTCTGAAATGTTTTAAGATGAGTAATTCGTTATATGACGTTGGTCTCTGTAATTGTTCTGGCTGGGTCAGCACTATTTCAGATTGCAGCTGCAATGTAGAACTGTGATTTATACCTGAAAAATGCACATTTTTCAAAAAAAAACTATGCTATACCATAAATACAGTGGGGCAAAAAGTATTTAGTCAGCCACCAATTGTGCATGTTCTCCCACTTAAAAATATGAGAGAGGCCTGTAATTTTCATCATAGGTACACTTCAACTATGACAGACAAAATGAGAAAAAAAAATCCAGAAAATCACATTGTAGGATTTTTTATGAATTTATTTGCAAATTATGGTGGAAAATAAGTATTTGATCACCTACAAACAAGCAAGTTTTCTGGCTCTCATAGACCTGTAACTTCTTCTTTAAGAGGCTCCTCTGTCCTCCACTCGTTACCTGTATTAATGGCACCTGTTTGAACTTGTTATCAGTATAAAAGACACCTGTCCACAACCTCAAACAGTCACACCCCAAACTCCACTATGACCATGACCAAAGAGCTGTCAAAGGACACCAGAAACAAAATTGTAGACCTGCACCAGGCTGGGAAGACTGAATCTGCAATAGGTAAGCAGCTTGGTTTGAAGAAATCAACTGTGGGAGCAATTATTAGGAAATGGAAGACATACAAGACCACTGATAATCTCCCTCGATCTGGGGCTCCACGCAAGATCTCACCCCGTGGGGTCAAAATGATCACAAGAACGGTGAGCAAAAATCCCAGAACCACACGGGGGGACCTAGTGAATGACCTGCAGAGAGCTGGGACCAAAGTAACAAAGCCTACCATCAGTAACACACTACGCCGCCAGGGACTCAAATCCTGCAGTGCCAGACGTGTCCCCCTGCTTAAGCCAGTACATGTCCAGGCCCATCTGAAGTTTGCTAGAGAGCATTTGGATGATCCAGAAGAAGATTGGGAGAATGTCATATGGTCAGATGAAACCAAAATATAACTTTTTGGTAAAAACTCAACTCGTCGTGTTTGGAGGACAAAGAATGCTGAGTTGCATCCAAAGAACACCATACCTACTGTGAAGCATGGGGGTGGAAACATCATGCTTTGGGGCTGTTTTTCTGCAAAGGGACCAGGACGACTGATCCGTGTAAAGGAAAGAATGAATGGGGCCATGTATCGTGAGATTTTGAGTGAAAACCTCCTTCCATCAGCAAGGGCATTGAAGATGAAACGTGGCTGGGTCTTTCAGCATGACAATGATCCCAAACACACCGCCCGGGCAACGAAGGAGTGGCTTCGTAAGAAGAATTTCAAGGTCCTGGAGTGGCCTAGCCAGTCTCCAGATCTCAACCCCATAGAAAATCTTTGGAGGGAGTTGAAAGTCCGTGTTGCCCAGAAACAGCCCCAAAACATCACTGCTCTAGAGGAGATCTGCATGGAGGAATGGGCCAAAATACCAGCAACAGTGTGTGAAAACCTTGTGAAGACTTACAGAAAACGTTTGACCTCTGTCATTGCCAACAAAGGGTATATAACAAAGTATTGAGATAAACTTTTGTTATTGACCAAATACTTATTTTCCACCATCATTTGCAAATAAATTCATAAAACATCCTACAATGTGATTTTCTGGATTTTTTTTCCTCATTTTGTCAGTCATAGTTGAAGTGTACCTATGATGAAAATTACAGGCCTCTCTCATCTTTTTAAGTGGGAGAACTTGCACAATTGGTGGCTGACTAAATACTTTTTTGCCCCACTGTATGTTATCAGACTGTCATCTTATGAAGTTGTTTCTTGGTTAGTGGCTATATATATTTTTATTTAGTCGAATTAGTGATAGCTACTGACGCAGGAAAAAGCTGTTGGGAGTAAAAATATCGTGTCCTTTGCTAACGTGGTTAGCTAATAGATTTACATGTTGTGTCTTCCCTGTAAAACATTTTAAAAATCTGAAATGGTGGCTTTATTCACAAGACCTGTATCTTTCATCTGGTGTCTTAGACTTGTGATTTAATGATATTTAGATGCTACAAGTTACTTGTGACGCTATGCTAGCTATGCTACTCAGTGGGGTGGGGGGTGGGGGGTGCTACCAGATCAGGGTTGGTGACTCGTGAGAAGTTAAAGGAGGAACCACTGTATATTCCCCCCAAGCCGACACCGCAAGGCTCTCAAGGAACTACACTGGACTATGTGCTAACTATAAACCGCATATTCTGATGCCACATTTATTGTAGCTGGGGGCTTTAATAAAGGAAATCTGGAAGGAAAACGCTACTGAAATTCCATCAACACAGCTCATGTATTACACGTGCAACACGGACCTATTGCTACTCTCCCTTCTGGGACGGCTACAAGACCTCCCCCCGCCCTCCTTTCAGCAAATCAGATCACGCCTCCATTCTGCTCCCCCCCACCTATAGGCCGAAAATTCTTAATTCTAGGCATCCTGCTAGCGGGACAACTTCCGGTGAAACTGGAGGCCGCGCAATTCAAATAATTAATCATAACAATTATGGATATTAAACATTTGTGCATGTAAGTGTCTTATATCGGTTGAAAGCTTAAATTATTGTTAATCTAACTGCACTGTCCGATTTACAGTAGCTATTACAGCGAAAACATGCCATGCAATTGTTTGAGGACGGCGCCCCAT
This sequence comes from Salvelinus alpinus, assembly GCF_045679555.1. Classification (NCBI taxonomy): domain Eukaryota; kingdom Metazoa; phylum Chordata; class Actinopteri; order Salmoniformes; family Salmonidae; genus Salvelinus; species Salvelinus alpinus. Next base: position 17,488,847 of record NC_092108.1, on the reverse strand, counting down.
ATCAAAATATTTTTCCACCGGCACGTTTCAGAAATTCACAAATAATTCACACAATTAAATATGCACTTACTGTTTGAAAATCTTCCTTTGATTTGTCATCCAAAGGGTTCCAGCTATAACATGTAGTGTCGTTTTGTTAGATAAAATTCTTCTTTATATCCCAAAAAGTCAGTTTAGTTGGCACCATCGATTCGAGTACTCGATCAACATTCAGAGAAAGGAATCCGAAAATCTACCCCTAAACTTTGTTTCAACCAGTTAAAATAAGTTTGTATTTACTCCTCAGATACCTTAAACCTGTTATGGCTGCAGCCCGGTGCCGGTACACTTATGACAACATCCAGCTCAAGTAAAAAATTTCATCCAGCTCCCGAAAAAATTTCATCCAGCTCCCGAAAAAATTTCAATAATATGATAAAACTATATTGAAAAAACATACTTTACGATGATATTGTCACATTTATCAAATAAAATCAAAGCCGGAAATAGTAGCCGTCTATAACGACAGCTTTTCAGAAGGCAATCCCCGGTTCCTTCTCGCGCCTTCCAGAAAACAGGAAATTGGTGTCACGTCATGCCAAGAGCTCTTATTCGACCTCAGATCAAGCTATACACTCCATTTCTTCTCTCACTGCCTGTTGACATCTAGTGGAAGGCGTATGAAGTGCATGTATACTAATACATATCAAGCAAATGAATAGGGATGCCCTGGAACAGAGCATCGATTTCAGATTTTCCACTTCCTATCAGGAAGTTTGCTGCAAATTGAGTTCTGTTTTACTCACAGATATAATTCAAACGGTTTTAGAAACTAGAGAGTGTTTTCTATCCAATAGTAATAATAATATGCATATTGTACGAGCAAGAATTGAGTACGAGGCCGTTTGAAATGGGCACCTTTCATCCAAGCTACTCAATACTGCCCCTGCAGCCCAAAGAAGTTAAAGGTCTGTTGTCCCCTTAAGAGAATCCTTTGAAGAACCCTTATGGGTTCCAGGTAAAAACTGTCTTGGGTTCCATGTGGAACCCTCGGTGGAAAGGGTTTTAGATGGAACCCAAAAGGTTTCTACTTGGAACCAATAAGGGTTCTTTAAAAGGTTCTCTTAAGGGGACAACAGTTTTTCCAATGCTTCGCAAAGAAGGTTACTTATTGGTAGATTAGTAAAAAATAAAATAGAAAGCATATATTGAATATCCCTTTGAGCATGGTGAAAGTATATTTTACACTTTGGATGGTGTATCTATACACACAGTCACGACAAAGAAACAGGCGTCCTTCCTAACTCAGTTACTGGAGAGGAAGGAAACCCCTCAGGGATTTCACCATGGTGACTTTAAAACAGTTACAGAGTATATTGGCTGTGATAGGAGAAAACTGGAAATGGATAAACAACATTGCAGTTACCCCACAATACTAACATAATTGACAGAGTGAAAAGAATGAAGCCTGTACTGAATAAAAATATTCCAAAACATGCATGATGTTTGCAACAAGATACTGAAGTAATACTGCAAAAGAAATGTGGAAACAATTAACTTTTTTTCCTGAATACAAAGTGTTATGTTTGGAGCAAATCAAATATAACACATTACTGAGTACCATGCTCCATATTTTCAAGCATAGTGGTGGCTGCATCATGTTATGTGCATGCTTGTAATCGTTAAAGACTGGGGGTGTTTTTCAGGATAAAGAATAAATAGAATGGAGCTTGGAGCTCTCTTGTCTGAGCCGTTGAATAGCGACTCCAATTTGTCCCTGTACAGTTTTTTTTGCCTCTTTGATTGCCTTACAGAGGTCGTAGCTGGTCTGTTTGTACACGTCCATGTTCCCAGTCACCTTGCCATGGTTAAACGAGGTGGTTCGCGCTTTCAGTTTCGTTTTTTTGGTTTAAATAAGTTCCAATTGTCACACTGGGAACAACTTCCTCTATGCACTCCCTGATTAACCCAGTCACCGAGTTAGTCTATACATTGATACTATTCTCAGAGGCGGCCTGGAACATTTCTCAGTCTGCGTGATCAAAACATTCTTGAAGCATAGATTCCGATTGGTCAGACCAACGTTGAACAGTCCTTACCATGGGAGCTTCCTGTTAAAAACGTCTTAGGGCTAGGCCCCTTTTTTCTCAATTTCCGCCATAATGACGTGCCCAAAGTAAACTGCCTGTTGCTCAGGCCCTGAAGCCAGGATAAGCATATAATTGGTACCATTGGAAAGAAAACACTCTGAAGTTTGTAGTAATGCTACAATAACGTAGAAGAATATAACGCAATAGATATGGTAGGAGAAAATCCAATGAAAAGACCATCCTCTTACAATGGGAAGTATGAGGTCATACTGAGAATTAGCTCCCTGGATGCAATTCCCATGGCTACCACAGGGTGTCAGCAGTCTATGTTCAAATTTTCAGGCTTCAAAAACGAATAAGAAATATCAGTTTTAGCAGAAGGACACAGTCTTGGAAATTCATATTTGCGCGCGCTATGAAGACAGGATGCACCTGCTAAAATCTGTTTCCTATTGAACATAATTCTTTCCGTAAGAAATATGATAGTTTGATTACATTTTAACTTCTTCAGGCTGCAGGGGCAGTATTGAGTAACCTGGAAAAAGGTGCCCATTTCAAACGGCCTCGTACTCAATTCTTGCTCGTACAATATGCATATTATTATTACTATTGGATAGAAAACACTCTCTAGTTTCTAAAACCGTTTGAATTATTTCTCTAAGTGAAACAGAACTCCTTCTGCAGCCCACTTCCTATCCGGAAGTGAGATTTCTGAAAGCGAGGTCTCTGTTCAAGAGCTTGCCTATAAATGGGCATGACACTTAGGACTATACATACACGTCATACACCTTCCCCTGGATGTCAAGAGGAAGTGAGAGCAGAAATGAGTTGATTATCTTGTTCTGAGGTGGAATACATCATCTTGGAATGAGGGGTCCATCATTTTTTTTTCTTTTTCGAAAGCGCGAAGTTGGACCTGGAATCGCCTTCTGGAAAGCTGTCGTTATGGGCGAATACAATCTCCGGCTTAGATTTTATTTGATACATGTCACAATATCATCCTAAAGTATGTTTTTTCAATATAGTTTTATTATATTATTGAAATTTATTCGGGACGTTAGGCGTGTTGCGTTGTTTGACTTTGTTCACGAAGGAGAGGTTAGCGCCGCATGGCCAGTGTGCTTGCTAATTCAAGAGGGAAAGAGTTCGTTCTGAATCCAAACAAAGACGGTTCTGGACAAAGGACCCCTTGTACAACATTCTGATGGAAGATCAACAAAGGTAGGACCCAATTTGGGATGCTATTTCATATATCTGTCGAACTGTGCTATCGCTACCGATTACCTGGAATCAATGCTGTTGTGTGTTAGCTATTGTAGTAAGCTTACAGTTTTCACTGTAAAACACTTAAAAAATCGGAAATATTGGCTGTATTCACAAGATCTTTGTCTTTCATTTGCTATACACCATATATTTTTCTGAAATGTTTTATGATGAGTAATTAGGTATTTGACGTTGGTGTCTGTATTTACTCTGGCTACTCCCGTTCTATTTCTGACTGTAGCTGTGATGGTAGCTGCAATGTAAAACTATGATTTATACCTCAAATATGCAAATTTTTCGAACAAAACATAGATTTATTGTATAACTTGTTATAAGACTGTCATCTGATGAAGTTGTTTCTTGGTTAGTTTGGTTGGTTCTTGGTTAGTTAGGTTGGTTTTGTGCAAGCTACCTGTGCTGTGAAAAATGTCTGTGCTTTTTTGTATTTGGTGGTGAGCTAACATAAATATACGTGGTGTTTTCGCTGTAAAACATTTAAAAAATCGGACATGTTGGCTGGATTCACAAGATGTGTATCTTTCATTTGCTGTATTGGACTTGTTAATGTGTGAATGTTAAATATTTCTAAAAAATATATTTTGAATTTCGCGCCCTGCACTTGGACGGGCTGTTGTCATAAGTGTACCGGCACCGCCCTGCAGCCATAAGAAGTTTAAGGTTCTAGATAGCACGTTTTTTTTAAAGAGTGTACAGCATCGACACACATCTTCAATTAGATCTAGAAATCTCATCCGAGAACCATTTTTCTCATAAAATTCTCAGGGATGATTGATTCATTTGGCACATAATGATTACTGCCTGGGTTTCCTTGAGCTCTGATGATGGTCTTGCGACCAAAAGCTTAGCCTAATGAAATGACATTTGTGAATTGATCCTAAGTGTGCTGAGACTTTATTCCATTCCTGAGCCTTAGAAATTGCAGCCCAAATTAATGCTTCACAGAGTTAAAGTAACAGATGCATCTCAACATCAACTGTTCAGAGGAGACTGTGTGAATCAGGCCTTCATGGTCGAATTGCTGCCAAGAAACCACTATTAAAGGATCCCAATAAGAAGAAGATACTTGCTTGGGCCAAGAAACATGAGCAATGGACATTAGACCGGTGGAAATCTGTCCATATTTGAGATTTTTAGTTCCAAACGCCATGTCTTTGTGAAACGCGGTGTGGGTGAACGGATGGCTACCACAGAACGCATGGCTACCACAGCATTCTGCAGCGATACGCCATCCCATCTGGTTTGGGCTTAGTGGGACTATCATTTGTTTGTTAACAGGACAAAGAACCAAAACACACCTCCAGGCTGTGTAAGAGCTACCTGACCAAGGAGAGAGATGGAGTTCTGCATCAGATGACCTGGCCTCCACAATCACCCAACCTCAACCCAATTGAGATGGTTTGGGATGAATTGGACCGCAGAGTGAAGGAAAAGCAGCGAACAAGTGCTCAGCATATGTGACTGCCTTGATTCGGTCTTATGTCTTATGTTGCAAAATTTGAAATTGTGTTTTTAAATTTGAATAAAAGCAGAGACAAAGAGCTACAAAATGTTATATCATACACTACATTTGAGGAACATTTCTGCTCTGAAAATTGATAAACTTGTAAACCCACTTTTGAGAAAATGGCCTTTGAATGTTTTGGTACCTACTGTAGAGCTCGTCTTTGTCCATTCAACTTTGATGTATATGCTGACTCGGTGAGCGGGTTTATTAGCAAGCGCATCGGTGATGTTGTACCCACGGTGAATATTAAAACCTTCCCTAACCTGAAACTGTGGATTTAGTGGCAGCATTTGCTCAAAACTGAAAGCGCAAACCACTGCTTTTAATCATGGCAAGGCAACCAGAAACACGACCAAATACAAACAGTGTAGCTATTTCCTCCGCAAGGCAATCAAACAAGCGTCAGTATAGAGACAAAGTAGAGTCGCAATTCAATGGCTCAAACACGAGACGTATGTGGCAGGGTCTACAGTCAATCATGGATTACAAAAAGAAAACCAGCCCCGCCGCAGACACCGTCTTGCTCCCAGACAAATTAAACAACTTCTTTGCTCGCTTTGAGGACAATACAGTGCCACTGACACGGCCCGCTACCAAAACCTGTGGGCTCTCCTTCACCGTGGCCAACGTGAGTAAAACATTTTAACATGTTAACCCACGCAAGACTGCTGGCCCAAATGGCATCCTTAGCCGCGTCCTCAGAGCATGCGCAGTCCAGCTGGCTGGTTGTGTTTACGGACATATTCAATCAATCCCTATCCCAGTCTGCTGTGCCCACATGCTTCAAGACAGCCACCATTGTTCCTGTCCCCAAGAAAGTTGTTCAGCTCAGTTACCTTAGCTATCGCCCTGTAGCACTTACTTCTGTCATCATGAAATGCTTTGAGAGACTAGTCAAGGATCATATCACCTCCACCCTACCTGATACCCTAGACCCACTCCAATTTGCCGACCGCCCCAATAGGTCCACAGACGATGCAATCGCAATCACACTGCACACTGCCCTAACCATTCTGGACAAGAGGAATACCTATGTAAGAATGCTGTTCATTGACTACAGCTCAACATTTAACACCATAGTACCCTCCAAACTCATCATTAAGCTCGAGATCCTGGGTCTTGTCCACACCCTGTGCAACTGTGTCCTGGACTTTCTAACGGGCCGCCCCCAGGTGGTGAGGGTAGGAAACAACATCTCCACCCCGCTGATCCACAACACTGGGGCCCCACAAGGGTGCGTTCTCAGCCCTCTAATGTACTCCCTGTTCACCCATGACTGCGTGGCCAGGCATGCCTCCAACTCAATCATCAAGTTTGCAGACGACACTACAGTGGTAGGCTAGATTACCAACAGCCACGAGATGCCTACAGGGAGGAGGTGAGGGCCCTCAGAGTGTGGTGTCAGTAAAATAACCTTACACTCAACGTCAACAAAACAAAGGAGATGATCGTGGGAGTTGATCGTGGACTTCAGGAAACAGCAGAGGGAGAACCCCCTATCCTCATCGACGGGACAGTAGTGGAGAAGGTGGACATTTTTAAGTTCCTCGGCATACATATCACGGACAAACTGAAATGGTCCACCCACCGACAGCGTGGTGGAGAAGGCGCAACAGTCTCTTCAACCTTAGGAGGCTGAAGAATTGTGTCTTGTCACCGAAAACACTCACAAACGTTTTCAGATGCACAATCGAGAGCATCCTGTTGGGCTCTATCACTGGTACAGCAACTGCTCTGCCCACAACCGTAAGGCTCTCCAGAGGGTAGTGCGGTCTGCACACCGCATCACTGGGGGCAAATTACCTGCTCTCCAGGACACCTACATCACCCGATGTCACAGGAAGGCCAAAAAGATCATCAAGGACAACAACCACCCGAGCCACTGCCTGTTCACCCCGCTATCATCCAGAAGGCAAGGTCAGTACAGGTGCATCAAAGCTGGGACCGAGAGACTGAATAACAGCTTCTATCTCAAGGACATCACTAACATTGAGTGGCTGCTGCCAACATACTGACTCAAATCTTTAGCCACTTTAATAATTAATAATTGGATGTAATAAATGTACAGTATCACTAGTCACTTTAAACAATGCCACTTTATATAATGATAACATACTCTACATTTCTCATCTCATGTGTATATACTGTACTCTATACCATCTACCCCATCTTGCATATGCTTCACGGGCCTCGCTCATCCATGTATTTATTTGTACATATTCTTATTCATCCCTTTACACTTGTGTGTATAAGGTAGTTGTTGTGAAATTGTTAGATTACTTGTTAGACATTACTGCACTGTCGGAACTAGAAGCACATGCATTTCGCTACACTCGCATTAACATCTGCTAACCATGTGTATGTGACCAATAAAATTTGATTTGATTTGATCATTCACACCCTCTTAAGCTTTAACCCCACCAATCTCTTTATGTGTTGATCTGAGTGTTTGTACGAACAACAGCAGTCAAGCACCCAAGCTATCTGGCTAACTTGCTAGCTACTTCCAGACACAATTGAGAGAACAGCTCACTGACCATTACTCGCCCTAGCAGAGCTGGTTAGGCTGTTTTTATGTTAACTAGACCGTTGGTGACTGCAACTGTGCTGCTGTCAATTTTTTTTGCATATTTAACAGGTGTTGAGTGTTCGTAGATTTGTTAGTTATTTTGCGCTCTGGCACGCTCAGACAAGAGTGCTCTGAAATCGGAGTAAATAGCCAAAGCTAATTTACCAGCTATGTCTATCAACAGTTGTCTCAGTGACATTCTATTGAAGGGTGTGTTCGTAAATTTAATCTGGAGTGCCAGAGTTCGCTCTGGGCGTTCATAAATTCAGAGCGTTGTCAGATTGTCTGTTCGTAAATTCACACACCGTTTCACTCTCGGAGCATTCAGAGCGCACACTGGACGTTCTGGCCGATGAGTAGAGTTGATCCAATAGTTCTGACCTTACAACGGCAGTCAAGCAGCCAAGATAACTGGCTACATTGGCTAGCTTGCTAGTTACGTCCAGACACAAATTAGAGAATAGCCCACTCTGACCATTTTACTCACCCTAGCAGAGCTTGTTAGCTTTTCATGTTATCCAGAGCGTTGGTGACTGTAACTGTACTGCTGGCAACAATTTAATGACACTTTTTTGCTGATGTTTACAGACACCGGACTTATTCAACGGGTGTTGAGCGTTCGTAAATGTATCAGTTATTCTGCGCTCTAGCACACTCAGACGAGAGTGCTCTGAAATTGGAGTAGATGGCCAGACTGAATTTATGAATGCACCCAAAATGGTTACTTGCATAGTGGAGTCTTTTGTTAATACATGTAGCTAGCTAGCTAACAATTGACCATAATCCAAACTCATGACGTTACTACCCTGCATGAATCTGCAGGTAGCTAACCAACCATGTTCAATGTTAGCTAACATTAGGCTATAACTAGCAAAGCAAATGGCTCTTAGATATGAATAATAAGATTATACACGTAACATTAGCTAGCGAGCCAACCAGCTAACGTTACCTAGCTAACAGTACATGTTAAGGCACATGAAAGTTCACATTCCAGGCATTTCTGCCCAAAAACGCATTTTTATTTAAAAAAAGGTTTACGTTTTAACGGCTCTCCTGTGAAGTAGTGACCCGCGACATATGCCTAGTTTCCTAAAACGAGTCACATATGTGTAACTCCTTCAAGACTCTTGGTAAAGCATTCCACATGAAGCTGGTTGAGAGAATGCCAAGAGTGTGCAAAGCTGTCATGAAGGCAAATGGTGGCTACTTTGAAGAATATAAAATTTATTTTTTTATCACTGTTTTGGTTACTACATGATTCTATATGTTTTATTTCATAGTTTTGATGTCTTCACTATTATTATACAATGTAGAACATAGTAAATATAAAGAAAAACCCTTCAATGAGTAGGTGTGTCCAATCTTTTGACTGGTACTGTATATCCAAACATATTTTAATGCTCCATTCTGCTTTTCAAACATTTTAAAAGCAATGATTCAGAAATATAGTACCCAACATGAGCTTTGTAAGGGATTACACAAGAAGGGAAATTACAAAATTTAGAAACCTTTTTAAACAATTCCTGCAACAACAGGATGATCAAAAGATACGGCATATGTACACACATTTCAGAAATGTGCTTTGTTTTAAGTTAAGGGTAGATGTTGTTTTCACTTAATATGTTCACCACAAGGTGTCACTGTTAGAAAGGTCAAGATTAATGACTTGTATGGATAAAGAGGTGAAGCAATGCAGACTGGGAGAATGATAAGACGGATGTGAGTAAAGCCATGTTAAAACTTACTTCTCTGTCTGGAACTTTGTAACTGAGTAAAGTCTTCAGTTACTATACACAACAGCTGGCAAACTATTTAACTGTAGAATCTTACCTGCATATCTTTTGATTATGATTCATCATGGCAGACTGACACTTTCATAAAATCCTTCCCACTAGGCATCAACCAGATTATGAATTCTTTCCACAGTGAAAGTTCACATGTTCAAGAAGACATTTCTACCAAAAAGATGCATTTTGATGAAAAAATTATAATATCATGTTTCAAATGCCTCTCCTGTGAAGTAGTAACGTCCGTCTTCCGCCCCTGTTCGCGTGCGACGTCACATTTGTACATTTTCTCACTACTGAACCATGCTGAACGAAGCTGTGCGGAGCTGAATGAAGCTGTGCTGCACTGGCCTGGTTATGCATGCTGGAACCATGCGGGAAAGGACAATGTGAATGTGAAATAGCTGAGCCAGCTCAGAGCAGTATTGGTAGGCAAGATAATGTGAAAGGCTAATAGGAGTCAATAGACTGACAATTTAATTACTGTAACTGCTAGTAGAGCAACTGACTTTCTCCAAGAAATTACTTCTTAATTCAAAGAAAGATGTAATCACTATATGTATTGAGTATAACAATGAGATTGAGAATTTGTATAAAATAGTGACAAACCTATTTGAACAAACAATGTACAGTATCTACCCCTATGACGGTATTAAAGAAAGTGAGGGGAAGAAATGGATGGGTGAACACAGAGAGAGCAAGAGAACTGCATTTGGAGGTTTTATTATTTATTTAACCTTTATTTAGCCAGGCTAGTCAATTAAGAATAAAGTCTTATTTAAAATGGCAGCCTGGAAAGAGACAAAAGGCCTCCTCTGGTCCCCAGAGGAGGCCTTTTGTCTGGAATAAAAAAATGAAGAAAGAAACATTTTAAGGCAAACGGACAACACAGACAGAAGACACTGGCAACAGCACAAATACAACAGCAAACAAATAGTGGATGTGTGTGCATGTAGGCTATTGAAAGATGGAGGGGTTATGAACATTGGAAATGTATGAATAGTATTTGTAGCATCATGTATTTGTGTTGTTGTTTAAATGATCCAATCACCTCCAATACAATAAGACAAGAAAAAATATTGCTTTCAAAAACTAAAACAGCCAATACATGGAATTTTGAAAATCAAATCTAATTGTTGTTTTTATTGTCCTTTGTCATCCCCAGATTCATTTTCAAATGATGATTTATTTTTAAAGGGCAGACTGAAATCTGTATACCTTAGCTGAAATAAATTATACTATGGTGGATTATGTGATTATTTTGTATGGTATAATAATAATCATTATCATCATCCATTGGATTTATATTTCCAGTCCTGATAACTAGAGGGACTTGGTCTGCAGGAGGAAGATGTACCAAAGGTGGAATTGTGGTGTAGAAATTGGGGTGGAGGAACAGTAGATGGTGGTCCGGGGAGTCATCCGCAGATTCGATTTTTTACATTTTACTACATTTTACTACTATTTACTATTACATTTTGCCGTGGGGCAAAGAAAATTCTACAAATTCTATCTAAATTCTACAAATAAAAATGTGCTGTTTTATAGCTCATCTCATGCTATTCTTTACATGTTGTGATGAGGATGAGAGAAGGTTCTGTGGTTTGAAGCACATTTCCTATTACTCTACACATTTTGCCATGAGGCTGAGAGAAAATGTTTCAGTTTCAAAATCTCACTTTTAAAGTTCATATTCTGTTAAGTAATTCCCAAATAATATTGTTGACTCATCCTATACTTGGATTTGTGACCAAAGCAAATATTTGAAATGTCGACATTAGGCAAAAACGCAAAAATAACAGCTTTAAACTGTAAAAAATGTAATGCAATATATATATTTTTATTTATTTATTTATATATATATAAATATGATTTATATGAGATAAATATGATTTTGGGCTACAGAAGTGCCATTTCTTACCGATCTCTACAGCTTCCGTACAAAAACAAATACTGTGACTGTCTAGCTACAAGTGGCTAGCTTAGCTAACGAACTATCTACGTCGGTCGGGGGGCGCATGACCAGAATGACACATCGATGAACCACCAAAGGCACACCCCATTTCTGTGTGAAAATTGAGAAAGAGGAGAAGTTGGACCGTTTTTTTGTGCCTAAAGTCGACCGTTAAAGCTAATTTCCTGCAATTCTACACATTTTGGTATTGCTTATGACATTTTCATGTACTGGTGGGTCCCCAAACATTTTTTTCAAAAAAAACTCAGGGATGATTGATTCACTTGGCATATAATGGTGTCTGCCTAGGTTGCCTTGTTTCTATTTCAATATGTTATTTCAATTCTCCCCACAGCTCATATCAGTGAGTGGTGTAGGTTGTAATGGAAAAGGTGGAGAGACAGCCCAGCTAGGACATAACGTTCTGAGAACAATATGTTTCTTGCAACTTAGTGAGAGTGCGGTTGTCTGGTGGTTATTTTGCATAGAACCTTCCCACAACATTCTGGGAATAGTGCAGAATAGTTGCTTATGTTTGGAAAATTCTCAGCGTACATTTTTTTTTGTGGTGTTTCATTACTTTAACAGAAGGTTTCCCAGAAGTTGAAACAGTTACATTTGTTTCAATTGTTGGAATGTTCTTGGAATGTTCTCCCACTGGTTTGGCATTGGGAATGTTCTCATATAGTTCAGAGAACGTTAAGAAAACATTCCATTAAAACCACAAGAACCTCAGTAACCTTCTAAGAATATTATTGAAAAACATACAATCCATTCTCAGAACAGGAAGCAACATTTACTTAAAAAGCACAACACTCTTGTAACGTTCAGAGAATGTTCTATGAATGTTATTTAAAAACATTTACATTCCGTTCTAAGCATCAGCTCTAACTCTGGTCGTGCTCCACTGCTTAGACGTTACCAGATCGTACAATGCCTGGATAGGTATTTTACTTATTACATTTACATTTAAGTAATTTAGCAGACGCTCTTATCCAGAGCGACTTACAAGTTGGTGCATTCACCTTATGATGTCCAGTGGAACAACCACTTTACAATAGTGCATCTAACTCTAAGGGGGGGGGGGGGGGGGGGGGGTTAGAAGGATTACTTTATCCTATCCTAGGTATTCCTTAAAGAGGTGGGGTTTCAGGTGTCTCCGGAAGGTGGTGATTGATTCCGCTGACCTGGCGTCGTGGGGGAGTTTGTTCCACCATTGGGGTGCCAGAGCAGCAAACAGTTTTGACTGGGCTGAGCGGGAGCTGTACTTCCTCAGAGGTAGGGAGGCGAGCAGGCCAGAGGTGGATGAACGCAGTGCCCTTGTTTGGGTGTAGGGCCTGATCAGAGCCTGAAGGTACGGAGGTGCCGTTCCCCTCACAGCTCCGTAGGCAAGCACCATGGTCTTGTAGCGGAAGCGAGCTTCAACTGGAAGCCAGTGGAGAGAGCGGAGGAGCGGGGTGACGTGAGAGAACTTGGGAAGGTTGAAGACCAGACGGGCTGCGGCGTTCTGGATGAGTTGTAGGGGTTTAATCGCACAGGCAGGGAGCCCAGCCAACAGCGAGTTGCAGTAATCCAGACGGGAGATGACAAGTGCCTGGATTAGGACCTGCGCCGCTTCCTGTGTGAGGCAGGGTCGTACTCTGCGAATGTTGTAGAGCATGAACCTACAGGAACGGGTCACCGCCTTGATGTTGGTTGAGAACGACAGGGTGTTGTCCAGGATCACGCCAAGGTTCTTAGCGCTCTGGGAGGAGGACACAATGGAGTTGTCAAGCGTGATGGCAAGATCATGGAACGGGCAGTCCTTCCCCGGGAGGAAGAGCAGCTCCGTCTTGCCGAGGTTCAGCTTGAGGTGGTGATCCGTCATCCACACTGATATGTCTGCCAGACATGCAGAGATGCGATTCGCCACCTGGTTATCAGAAGGGGGAAAGGAGAAGATTAATTGTGTGTCGTCTGCATAGCAATGATAGGAGAGACCATGTGAGGATATGACAGAGCCAAGATACTTGGTGTATAGCGAGAATAGGAGAGGGCCTAGAACAGAGCCCTGGGGGACACCAGTGGTGAGAGCACGTGGTGCGGAGACAGATTCTCGCCACGCCACCTGGTAGGAGCGACCTGTCAGGTAGGACGCAATCCAAGCGTGGGCCGCGCCGGAGATGCCCAACTCGGAGAGGGTGGAGAGGAGGATCTGATGGTTCACAGTATCAAAGGCAGCCGATAGGTCTAGAAGGATGAGAGCAGAGGAGAGAGAGTTAGCTTTAGCAGTGCGGAGCGCCTCCGTGACACAGAGAAGAGCAGTCTCAGTTGAATGACTAGTCTTGAAACCTGACTGATTTGGATCAAGAAGGTCATTCTGAGAGAGATAGCAGGAGAGCTGGCCAAGGACGGCACGTTCAAGAGTTTTGGAGAGAAAAGAAAGAAGGGATACTGGTCTGTAGTTGTTGACATCAGAGGGATCGAGTGTAGGTTTTTTCAGAAGGGGTGCAACTCTCGCTCTCTTGAAGGCGGAAGGGACGTAGCCAGCGGTCAAGGATGAGTTGATGAGCGAGGTGAGGTAGGGGAGAAGGTCTCCGGAAATGGTCTGGAGAAGAGAGGAAGGGATAGGGTCAAGCGGGCAGGTTGTTGGGCGGCCGGCCGTCACGAGACGCGAGATATCATCTGGAGAGAGAGGGGAGAAAGAGGTCAAAGCACAGGGTAGGGCAGTGTGAGCAGAACCAGCGGTGTCGTTTGACTTAGCAAACGAGGATCGGATGTCGTCGACCTTCTTTTCAAAATGGTTGACGAAGTCATCCGCAGAGAGGGAGGAGGGGGGAGGGAGGGGGAGGAGGATTCAGGAGGGAGGAGAAGGTGGCAAAGAGCTTCCTAGGGTTAGAGGCAGATGCTTGGAATTTAGAGTGGTAGAAAGTGGCTTTAGCAGCAGAGACAGAAGAGGAGAATGTAGAGAGGAGGGAGTGAAAGGATGCCAGGTCCGCAGGGAGGCGAGTTTTCCTCCATTTCCGCTCGGCTGCCCGGAGCCCTGTTCTGTGAGCTCGCAATGAGTCGTCGAGCCACGGAGCAGGAGGGGAGGACCGAGCCGGCCTGGAGGATAGGGGACATAGAGAGTCAAAGGATGCAGAAAGGGAGGAGAGGAGGGTTGAGGAGGCAGAATCAGGAGATAGGTTGGAGAAGGTTTGAGCAGAGGGAAGAGATGATAGGATGGAAGAGGAGAGAGTAGCGGGGGAGAGAGAGCGAAGGTTGGGACGGCGCGATACCATCCGAGTAGGGGCAGTGTGGGAAGTGTTAGATGAGAGCGAGAGGGAAAAGGATACAAGGTAGTGGTCGGAGACTTGGAGGGGAGTTGCAATGAGATTAGTGGAAGAACAGCATCTAGTAAAGATGAGGTCAAGCGTATTGCCTGCCTTGTGAGTAGGGGGGGAAGGTGAGAGGGTGAGGTCAAAAGAGGAGAGGAGTGGAAAGAAGGAGGCAGAGAGGAATGAGTCAAAGGTAGACGTGGGGAGGTTAAAGTCACCCAGAACTGTGAGAGGTGAGCCATCCTCAGGAAAGGAGCTTATCAAGGCGTCAAGCTCATTGATGAACTCTCCAAGGGAACCTGGGGGGCGATAAATGATAAGGATGTTAAGCTTGAAAGGGCTGGTAACTGTGACAGCATGGAATTCAAAGGAGGCGATAGACAGATGGGTCAGGGGAGAAAGAGAGAATGTCCACTTGGGGGAGATGAGGATCCCAGTGCCACCACCCCGCTGACCAGAAGCTCTCGGGGTGTGCGAGAACACGTGGGCAGTCGAGGAGAGAGCAGTAGGAGTAGCAGTGTTATCTGTGGTAATCCATGTTTCCGTCAGTGCCAAGAAGTTGAGGGACTGGAGGGAAGCATAGGCTGAGATGAACTCTGCCTTGTTGGCCGCAGATCGGCAGTTCCAGAGGCTGCCGGAGACCTGGAACTCCACGTGGGTTGTGCGCGCTGGGACCACCAGGCACTTATCAGCCAACCACATCATGTTGTAGCAATCTGTCAGTTGATGACACAGTTGATGACGTGGCACACAACTATTGGTTGATGAATGCAACGTCTAAGTAGTGGAAAACTCATTCCACGGAGGGCCGAGTGTCTGCTGGTTGTCGCTTGATTGTACTTGATTGATGAATTAAGGTCACTCATTAGTAAGGAACTCCCCTCACCTGGTTGTCTAGGGCTTAATTGAAAGGAAAAAACAAAAACCAGTAGGCATTATATAACGACACAGGGCGAGACCCAGATGCAGACACAGGAGGCAGATGGTTTGAGTCTCTGATATTTATTAAAATACAAAGGGCAGGCAATAGGCACGTCGAGAACAGGCAGAAGTTCATTAACCAGATCAGAGTCTGAAAGGTACAGGGGGCAGGCAGGCTCATGGTCAGGGCAGTCTGAATGGTCAGGCAGGCGGGCTAAGTGTCAGGGCAGGCAGAACAGGTCAGAAGCAGGAGGGCTAGAAAACAGAGACTAGGCAAACAGGAGCATGGAAAACCACACTGATAAGCTTGACAAGACAAGACAAACTGGCAACAGACAAACAGAGAACACAGCTATAAATACATTGGGGATAATGGGGAAGATGGGTGTCACCTGGAGGGGTGTGGAGACAAGCACAATGACAGGTGAAACAGATCCGGGTGTAACACATTAGGCCTTCCATGGAATGTGTTTGATGCCCCTGCTCTATATTATTTTGTTTGTTCAGGTGTATTCACCGCGCCCCTTAATTGGCACACCTAATCATAATCATTGCTGGGAAAAGTACCCAATTGTCGTACTTCAGTAAAAGTAAAGATACCTTAAAACTTCTTATGGCTGCAATCCCGGCAACGGGATGGATATGACAACAGCCAGTGAAAGTGCAGGGCCCCAAATTCAAACAACAGAAATCTCATAATTAAAATTCCTCAAACATACATGTGTCTTATACCATTTTAAAGGTAATCTTGTTGTTAATCCCACCAACGTGTCCGATTTCAAAAAGTCTTTTCAGCGAAAGCACCACAAACGATTATGTTAGGTAACCATCAACTCAAAGAAGAATTCAGCCATTTTTCCAGCCAAAGAGAGGAGTCAATAGCACAAATAAAGATAAAATTAATCACTAACCTTTGATGATCTTCATCAGATGACATATTACACAATACATATATGTCTTGTTCGATTAAGTTCATATTTATATCCAAAAACCTCAGTTTACATTGGCGCCATTTTCAGAAATGCCATCAAAATATCCGGAGAAATTGCAGAGAGCCACGTCAAATAACAGAAATAATCATCATAAACTTTGATGAAAGATACATGTTTTACATAGAATTAAAGATACACTTGTTCTTATTAATGCAACCGCTGTGTCAGATTTCAAAAAGCTTTACGGCAAAACACAATATTCAATAATCTGAAAACAGCGTTCAGCCACAAAAGCAAGCCATACAGTTACCCGCCCAAATTGTGCAGCCAACAAAACTCATAAAAAGCATTATAAATCTTCACGTACCTTTGCTGATCTTCGTCGGAATGCACTCCCAGGACTCCCACTTCCACAATAATAAAAAATAAAAATTCGGTAATGTCCATCATTTATGTCCAAATGGCTATTTTTGTTGCGTGTTTGGTATACAAATCCAACGTCAGGAAAGCGCGTTCACTAAAACCTGACGAAATGTCCAAAAGTTCCGTAACAGTCCGTAGAAACATGTCAAACGATGTATTGAATCAATCTTTAGAATGTTTTTAACATAAATCTTGAATAACGTTCCAACCAGAGAATTACATTGACTTCAGATAGGCGAAGGAACGGAGCTCCCTCTTATGTGAACGCGCATGGTGAAAGAATGGTCACCTCCTGGCAGTGGTGACTCATTCCTGTCTCCTTCGTCCCCCCTTCACAGTAGAGTAATCAGACAAAGTTCTACAGACTGTTGACATCTAGTGGAAGACGTAGGAAGTGAAAACTCATCCATATCTCGCTGTAATTTCAATGGGAGCTTGGTTGAAAATCTACTAGCCTCAGAATTTCCACTTCCTGTTTGGATTTTTTCTCAGGTTTTTGCCTGCCATATGAGTTCTGTTATACTCACAGACATAATTCAAACAGTTTTAGAAACTTCAGAGTGTTTTCTATCCAATACTAATAATAATATGCATATATTAGCAACTATGACTGAGGAGCAGGCCGTTTACTCTGGGCACCTCTGTACACCTTTCATCCAAGCTACTCAATACTGCCCCTGCAGCCATAAGAAGTTAATAAGATAATGACTCAAGTAAAAGTGAAAGTCACCCAGTAAAAGATATTTGGTTTAAAATATAGTTTAATATCAAAAGTAAAAGTTTAAATCATTTCAAATTCCTTATATTAAGCAAACAAGACGGCACCGTTTTCTTGTTTTTAAAATTTATGGATAGATAGGGCCACGCTCCAACACTCAGACATCATTTACAAACGAAGCATGTGTTTAGTGAGTCTGCAAGATCAGAGGCAGTAAGGATGACCAGGGATGTTCTCTTGATAAGTGTGTGAATTAGACCATTTTCCAATCCTGCTAAGCATTCAAAATGTAAGTAGTACTTTTGGGTGTCAGCGAAAATGTATGGAGTAAAAAGTACATAGTATTCTTTAGGAATGTAGTGAAGTAAAAGGAAAAGTTGTCAAAAATATAAATAGCAAAGTACAGATACCCAAAAACTACTTAAGTAGTTCTTTCAAGTATTTTTTACTTAAGTACTTTACACCACTGATCATAATGAGTGCTTGTTACCTTTGAAATGGGGTCTGTTTGAATAGACTCAAATTAAATGCTTTGTATGAGTAGAAAAACATAGCATAATAGCTCCATCCTGACTAATTTTCATGGATAGAGAACAGAAGATTATACAGAATCTCACAGATGCCGTGTCACAATAAAAAATACATGTGCATGACTAATGCCAAGGAAATTAATTCCATGTGTCCTATCTATGCTTGGAGTTCAAAAAAGTTTAATCCAAAATAAGCTAACAATGTTATTAAGTCTTATTGAAACATTCAGTGTGTAACGCTCGTCTTCCTCCTCTTCTGAGAAGGAGTAGTAGGAAGAATCAGAGGACCAATGCTCAGCGTGGTAAGTGTCCATATTTTAATAAAGAAATAGAACACTGAAACAAAAACATCAAAGTGAACGAACGAAAACGAAACAGTCCCGTATGGAAAAACACAGTCACAGGAACAATCACCCACAACACACAATGACAAACAGGCTACCTAAATATGGCTCCCAATCAGAGACAACGACTGACACCTGCCTCTGATTGAGAACCATATTAGGCCAAACACATAGAAACAGAATAACATAGAAAAAGGAACATAGACTACCCACCCAACTCACGCTCTGACCATACTAAAACAAAGACATAACAACAAAACTAAGGTCAGAACGTGACACAGTGAAGGTTTTAAGGAAGTTATTCAAAAACCTCAAAATAACCTATAATTTCCATTCTGAGTATTAATAAAACCCAGGAAAAATTTGAAAGAACCAGAATAAATTGTTCTCCCTGCAACCTAAAAATAAATGTTCCCAGAACAGGTGAAATATTCACATCTGTTCTCAGAACGTTTATAAAGAACGTCCCAGTTTTACTAACTTCATTCCCACAACCAATGTGAAATCCAAAAACACACGATCGCACAACTTCCAAGGAATCAAATGTGCTAGCTGGGAAGGAAAGAAAATCGAAGTTGCATGATTTCTATTGATTGCATGCAACAGTGCGGGCAAGACACAGACTGTGGTCATCGTTTACCATAGAATGTGAAAGAAGAATTAACAACAGTTTTTCTTCTGTAGGGAGCAAACATGCTTTTATCCAATAGGGAGTGAAGGAGTGTGAAGATATACCCTTAATCTATATTCATCTATTTAGTTTGTCTCTATGTCAGGTTGGAAATAAAGTGCCATTTTGTATGTATTTTGTCTGGAGCAACTGTATTGTTTAAAATACTATGATGAACTTCAGCCCAAATAGCCTACTGTTGAATCATGTCACTTTATTTAGGTTGACTGGGTCACTATGAGGACTACTCTGAAACCAAGATTTTGGAGTTTGCTAAAGCTGCACTGTTTCACTTTTCTTAAGGTCCCATTTAGTCTTGAAATACTGTTATTGCCATAGGAACTGAAAAACTTTCCTGGCAAAAGTCACATAACTTTCTGTCTTGTCAAATGGGCGTTCCTGTTACAGTACTACACAACTTTGAACCTACAACTTGAAACCCTCCATCCGGGTGAATAAAGGAGGCGTGTTTAGCTTACCTAGTTGAGGTGTGCAACTAAATAAATAGAGTCAGCATCAGAGGCTGAGCGTACAGGACGGAGAAGTGAAGACAGGTGCGACTTCAAGGTAAGATGATTCTGGCATTGACGCAAAAAGACATTTATGGCACAATATGCCCTGTTTTTAAGATATGACATGTTTGAAGTCACCACATCTCATTGATTAGGCTGGGCTAATATGGTACATCTGTTTCACTGCATTTATGCCAAATCATGTGATGGGAAACCAGTGGCTTGATTAATTTGTTTGTTTTCATGCTGCCAAGTATTTTACCAAGGCATGCATTGCAGAGAGTGTGAGGTTGGGGTCTCCAGTCTAAGGAATTAGCCTACCGTAGCTCTGGAGCAGGGTTTCCCAAACTCGGTCCTGGGGCCCCAGCCGCACGATTTAGTGCTAGGACAAAAAACAAAACGTGCACCCAGGGGAAGCCCCAGGGGCCGAGTTTGGGAATCCCTGCTCTAGAGAATCCAATGGGGCTTACATCCGGTCCTGGTCTTGAGTTCTCAGCTGATGGTATGGAGGAAAGCTGACTACATGTAAACTACAATCCCAATACTCTGTTTTAACGTTTTGAAACAAGATACACTTAATGTATGCAGTTTAGCAAAGTTGCATCCTGGTTGCACCCGCAGGAGAAAGGAAAACACTCCCCACAGCCGAGGTACACACCTTCCCATCCAGTTATGCTCCATTGGGATGAAGTAACGTTTCAGTTGGAGGCGGTGTTCTTGAGAATACAGACGGGTGCAACTTTCCTAAACTGTGTATAGTAAGTGTATCTTTTGTATTAGGAAAATGATTTCTCGTTTATATGAAAGTTAAGTTCCAAATGTTTTCAGTACTGTATTGTACACTGTATGTGTGGGAGACGTATTTGCATTTAGACAGCATTTGGGCAGAGTCTGAGTGTCAAAGTGTTTTCCTTACAAAGCTAAAGGGGATATCCAATGGCTCAATGTAATGCAATGGAATTGGAGTCATGAATAAGGGTTAGCATACCTTTTTCACACCTTCATTCATTGCTTTATGGTCACATTAGGAATAGCATTTCCAGTTGTGTGAAGTACTTAAGTAAAAATACTTTAAAGTACTACTTGTTTTTTGGGGATATCTGTACATTACTTTAACTATTTATATTATTGACAACTTTTACTTTTACTTCACTACATTCCCAAAGAAAATTATGTACTTATTACTCCATACATTTTCCCTGACACCCCAAATTAAATCAAATCAAATGTATTTGTCACATACACATGGTTAGCAGGTGTTAATGCAAGTGTAGCAAAATGCTTCTACTTCTAGTTCCGACCATGCAGGAATATCTAACAACTAACATAACCTAACAATTACACAACAACTACCTTATACACACAAGTGTAAAGGAATGAATACGAAATTACTCGTTACTTAGCTGCTTATTAGCAGGGCAGGAAAATGGTCTAATTCACACACTTATCAAGAGAACATCCCTGATCATCCCTACTGCCTCTGATCTGGCAGACTCACTAAACACATGCTTCGTTTGTAAATTATGTCTGAGCGTTGGAGTGTGCCCCTGGCTATCCGTAAATAAAAAATGAAATTGCGCAATCTGGTTTGCTTAATATAAGGAATTTGAAATGATTTATACTTTTACTTTTACTTTTGAAACTTAAGTATATTTTAGAAACTACATTTACTTTTGATACTTAAGTATATTTGAAACCAAATACTTTTACACTTTTACTCAAGTAGTACTTTACTGGGTGACTCACGTTTACTTGAGTCATTTTCTATTAAGGTATCTTTAACTCAAATATGACAAATAGGTATTTTTTCCACCACTGGGCATTTCCCACCCCTTGTTGTAGCTACTCATACAGTCGTATATACCCTTGATAAATTATGGAGTCTGGAATTATTTTTGCCTATATAGACAATTATGTTGCTTTGCATATTCATCATCTCCCAGTGAGCCATATTATGTTGAAAATATCTATTTTCTAGACATAAAATCACGTACATGTTCAGTTCTGAATGAAAGTTTAAAAGACGCCTATTCCGGATGTTGAAAATACATTGTTTTTGGACATTTAAAATACTTTTCCTGATGTTAAAAATACGTATTTTGGGGGGATTAATTGTTTCTATGGCATATTTTTAGCCGTAAATAAATTCCCTTTCACTACTTTCACCTTAAAAAACGTATGTCACATTCAAAAGTTTTATTTCCAATTAAAATAATATTGCAGAATGGAATAACAAACAAGATTGCAGTAGACCTTTTTGAAATATTTATGATTGCTCCTATCTGCCACTTGCCTTTTTCAAATAGCATCAAACTGGCAGTGGTCATGTTCAAAGTTGTCTGACCCAAAAAAAACAGAACAATTGAACTACAACCACATTCTCAGTAACGGTTACAGAAACCTTTTTGAAAATGAGTGTGGGCACTTGGGTGACTAGTTAGGCCAGGAGGAGAAAATTGGTGAACAGGTGAACCACGGTAAGATGGTTTGGCAGAAGGAAGGACACTGAGAGTTGGCTATTCCTTAGTCTCACCCTTGGTGAGTTTAAATTTATTCAGCATGTGCTGGAATGAAAATCTGAGAACAAACCATCAATAAAATGTCATAATGCATAAATCAAATGATCATGGACCCTCTCTTCACATTTCAATACCACATTAAGATATTGACTCAGATACAGACCAAGCCCCTCTCAGGTAATACCTCCCATCCTTTCTAAGTGTTATCGTCATACTGTTGTCTACACTGACAGGGGTGTTGTCATTTGAGTAGGAGACAACATGTAACTTCGTAAAGAACTTGGGTTGATGCATCTGAACATTAGGGGCTTACTTCCTAACCTGGAATACATCAAGATCTGGGCTATGCAGACAAAACCGTACATTCTGCTGTTGACTGAAACATGGATTTCAGGGGACATTCTGGAATCATATCAATATTGATATGTTTTATCTGTCACTTTACTGAAATTAATTTCCCTCACCAATATGTTGGCTCTATTACGTAACAGCAACACTTAGGAGTGACAGACAGACAGACAGACAGACAGACAGACAGACAGACAGACAGACAGACAGACAGACAGACAGACAGACAGACAGACAGACAGACAGACAGACAGACAGACAGACAGACAGACAGACAGACAGACAGACAGACAGACAGACAGACAGACAGACAGACAGACAGACAGACAGACAGACAGACAACAGAGGAGCACAAGAAAAAGCAAAGCCAGACAGTGACAACAGAGAAGGACAGACAAACAGACAGACAACAGAGGAGCACAAGAAAAAGCAAAGCCAGACAGTGACAACAGAGAAGGACAGACAAACAGACAGAGTGAAAGCAGAGAAGAGCAAGGAGAAGGACAGACAAACAGACAGAGTGAAAGCAGAGAAGAGCAAGGAGAAGGACAGACAAACAGACAGAGTGAAAGCAGAGAAGAGCAAGGAGAAGGACAGACAAACAGACAGAGTGAAAGCAGAGAAGAGCAAGGAGAAGGACAGACAAACAGACAGAGTGAAAGCAGAGAAGATTCAGACTGCACAACAAGGAGAAAACAAAGGCCCAGTTATAGTGGTGAGTTGTATCTCCTGTGGTGCTTTTACATGTTGTATTTGTCTTAAACATGAGAAATGACTAATGTGGTGTTTTTGATGTAACAGTAACATTATACTATGCTACTATGCTATTATATTGGGTTATGTTATATAGAACACTAATTCATCTTTATCTGATCTTCTAAGACAATTGATTCAGCATTGATCTAACTTTACTAAAAGAGCACCATTGTGAGTAGTGGCTGAGTGTCTATAAGATCCAGCACTACACCCCTACTCCCACTGCACCAAACCAACTAATTGAAGCCCATGTAGCCTACTCTTTTACCTCGGGCAAAATTTGGTCATGCAGACACAAAAGACCACTTGTGGCTGTTTTATGAAAATCTTGGAATATTTGGCTAAGGAAACATTTCAGGTTGGTCTTTGGGAATGTAAAACAGTTAGGAAGGGGGATACTTGGCTGAAATGCCAGGGTTGAACTTGTCCCAGTCCGCCCCTGAATATAGCCTAATATGTCATTAGATTGGCTTTTATAACACATAGGTATAGCCATCTACATGACATTTATAAAATGCTTTATAAACAGAAGTCATCATGTATTTTCAATAAAACATTAAAAGAATGCCTAAATGTTAAATTAGAAATTGGGGGCTGTCTGTGTATTTTTGTTTAATCAATGTTAAGGCTATTTGCTTCGCTTCTAAATCTTAGTGTTTCTTCGCCCAGCAAGGCAACTAGGGGGTTTGAAATGTAGCGGAGAGGAAGAGTTGCGTATCTGCCCTCTCATTGGTTAGAATTGTCACACCTGATCTCTCCTTCTCCTCGTCTTCCATCTTTGAGGACACGTAGTTCCATTGTTAGAGCGGTCAATCGACATGTCCACATAATACAGTGGTTCCCAAACTTTTTAAGGTCCCGTGCCCCTTGAAACATTCAACCTCCAGCTGCGTACGATGGTCAGCACGAGGGTCAGCACAAGGGTCAGCGCTCTCTCAAATGTTGGCGCTCGCCGATTTAGGCGCGGCTGGGAATTTTATAGACAGATCGTTCGCCCTTAGTTTAGGGATCCCCATTGTTCCCGTGGCTGTGCCCTTCCCCGTTCACGCCTTAGACAGTCGACCATTAGGGTCAGAGTTGATTAGGGAGGCCACCGCTCCTCTGGGTATGGTGACGCAAGGTCACAAGGAGAGAATTAGTATCTTCCTCATTGACTCTCCTGCATTTCCTGTGGTGCTAGGCCTACCCTGGTTAGCTTGTCATGACCCCACTGTTTCTTGGCAACGGAGGGCTCTCACGGGGTGGTCGCGAGAGTGCTCGGCGAGGTGTTTAGGGGTTTCTGTTGGTGCTACTACGGTGGAAAGTCCAGACCAGGTCTCCACCGTGCGCATTCCCCCTGAATATGCCGATTTGGCTCTCACCTTCTCCAAAAAGAAGGCGACTCAATTACCGCACCATTGACAGGGCGATTGTGCGATAAATCTCCTGGTAGACGCTGCACTTCCCAGGAGTCACGTGTATCCCCGCTCACAGGCGGAGACGGAGGCTATGGAAACATATGTCTCCAAATCCCTGCGTCAGGGGTACATTCGGTCCTCCACTTCACCCGCCTCCTCGAGTTTCTTTTTTGTGAAGAAAAAGGAGTGAGGTCTGAGCCCGTGTATTGACTACCGAGGCCTAAATCAGATCACGGTGAGGTATAGTTTCCCGCTACCCCTTATCGCCACGGCGATTGAGTCAATGCACGGGGAGCACTTCTTCACCAAACTAGATCTCAGGAGTGCTTACAACCTGGTGCGTATCCAGGAGGGAGACGAGTGGAAGACGGCGTTCAGTACGACCTCGGGTATTATGAGTACCTCGTCATGCCGTATGGGTTGATGAATGCTCCATCAGTCTTCCAAGCCTTTGTAGACGAGATTTTCAGGGACCTGCACGGGCAGGGTGTAGTGGTGTATATTGATAACATTCTGATATACTCCGCTGAACGCGCCGAGCATGTGTCGCTGGTGCGCAGGGTGCTTGGTCCACTGTTGGAGCATGACCTGTACGTCAAGGCTGAGAAATGCCTGTTCTTCCAGCAGTCCGTCTCCTTCCTAGGGTACCGCATTTCCACCTCGGGGGTGGAGATGGAGAGTGACCGCATTTCATCCTTGCGTAATTGGCCGACTCCCACCACGGTAAAGGAAGTGCAGCGGTTCCTAGGGTTTGCCAATTACTACCGGAGCATTATCCGGGGTTTTTGTCAGGTAGCGGCTCCCATTACCTCACTGCTGTAGGGGGCCCGGTGCGTTTGCAGTGGTCGGCTGAGGCGGACAGGGCTTTTGGTCACCTGAAGGCTCTGTTTACCTCTGCTCCCGTGCTGGCCCATCCGGATCCGTCTTTGGCGTTCATAGTGGAGGTGGACGCATCCGAGGCTGCGATTTGAGCAGTGCTCTCTCAGCGCTCGGGAACGCCACCGAAGCTCCGCCCCTGTGCCTTCTTCTCGAAGAAGCTCAGCCCGGCGGAGCGAAACTATGACGTGGGGGACCGGGAGCTGTTGGCTGTCGTCAAAACTCTGAAGACGTGGAGACATTGACTTGAGGGGGCTAAACACCCTTTTCTCATCTGGACTGACCACCGCAATCTGGAGTACATCCGGGCAGCAAGGAGACTGAACCCTCGCCAGGCAAGATGGGCCATGTTTTTCACCTGTTTTCTTTTTTCCCTTTCCTACAGACCAGGTTCCCAAAACGTGAAAGCAGACGCACTGTCCCGACTGTATGACACAGAGGAGCGGCCCATGGATCACACTCCCATACTCCCGGCATCCTGCCTGGTGGCGCCGGTAGTGTGGGAGCTGGACGCGGACATTGAGCAGGCATTACGTGCAGAGCACGCTCCCCTCCAGTGTCCCTCTGGGCGTCTGTACGTTCCGTCTGCTGTCCGTGACAGGTTGATCTATTGGGCCCACACGTCACCCTCCTCTGGTCATCCTGGGATCGGTCGGATGGTGCGCTGTTAGTTTGGGAAGTACTGGTGGCCTACCTTGGCCAAGGACGTGAGGGTTTATGTTTCCTCCTGCTCGGTGTGCGCCCAGTGTAAGGCTCCTAGGCATCTGCCCAGAGGGAAGCTACACCCCTTACCCGTTCCACAGCGGCCTTGGTCGCACCTGTCGGTGGATTTTCTTACCGACCTCCCCCTCACAGGGAAACACCACGATCCTGGTCATTGTGGATCGGTTCTCTAAGTCCTGCCGTCTCCTCCCTCTGCCCGGTCTCCCTACGGTCCTACAGACTGCGGAGGCCTTGTTTACGCACGTCTTCCGGCACTATGGGGTGCCTGAGGATATAGTGTCTGATCGAGGTCCCCAGTTCACTTTGAGGGTCTGGAAGGTGTTCATAGAACGTCTGGGGGTCTCGATCAACCTTACCTCAGGGTTTCATCCCGAGAGTAATGGGCAGGTGGAGAGAGTGAACCAGGATGTGGGCATGTTTCTGCAGTCGTATTGCCAGGATCGGCCAGGGTAGTGGGCAGCGTTCGTGCCCTGGGCCGAGATGGCTCAGAACTCGCTCCCCCACTCCTCCACTAACCTCTCCCCCTTCCAGCGCGTACTGGGGTACCAGCCGGTTCTGGCGCCTTGGCATCAGAGTCAGACCGAGGCTCCTGCGGTGGACGACTGGTTCAGGCGCGCGGAGGAGACATGGGACGCCGCCCATGTTCTTCTCCAGCGGGCCATGCTGTGCCAGAAAGCCAGCGCAGATCGCCACTGCAGTGAGGCCCCGGTGTTCTGCAGTGAGGCCCCGAACACCGGGGGACCGGGTCTGGCTCTCGACCCAGAACCTGCCCCTCCGCTTGCCCAGCCGGAAGCCGGGTCCGCGTTTTGTGGGGCCATTTAAAGTCCTGAGGAGAGTGAACGAGGTTTGTTATAGGTTACAGCTTCCCCCTGATTCTTGTATTAACCCCTCGTTCCATGTGTCTCTCCTCAGGCCGGTGGTGGTTGGCCCGCTCCAGGAGTCTGAGGAGCGGGAGGTTCCTCCGCCCCCTCTGTACATCGAGGGGGCCCCGGCGTACTCCATTCACTCTATCCTGGATTCGAGGCGTCGGGCGAGGGGAGTCCTCCCACTCCATCAGTACCTAATGGAGTGGGAGGGGTACGGTCCGGAGGAGAGGTGCTGGGTACCGGTGGAGGACGTGTTGGACCCTTCAATGCTGCGGGAGTTCCACCGTCTCCGTCCGGATCGCCCTGCGCCTCGCTCTCTGGGTCATCCCCGAGGCCGGCGTTGGCACGCTGCTGGAGCCGCGCGTCAAGGGGGGGGGGGGGGGGTACTGTCACGACTTCCACCGAACTCGGGTCCTCTCCTTGTTCGGGCGGTGGCCGGCGTCGCCGGTTTTCTAGCCATCATCGATCCACTTTTCATTTTCCATGTGTTTTGTCTTGTTTTTCCTCACACCTGGTTTCAATTCCTTCAATCATTTGTTGTGTATTTAACCCTCTGTTTGGTGCGCGACGGGTTTTTGTACCGAATTATTCTTGTTATTTTTATGCCGTGGGTTTTGCGATTAAATTGCTCCGGCTATTACCAAGTTCTGCTCTCCTGCGTCTGACTTCACTGCCACCGATTACGCACCCCTTACAAAAACTCACCACAGGTTAATGAGAAGGGTGTGCTTGAATAGATGCAAATAACTCTGCAATGTTGGGTTGTATTGGAGAGAGTCTCAGTCTTGAATCATTTCCCACACACAGTCTGTGCCTATATCTAGTTTTCATGCGAGTGAGGGCTGAGAATCCACTCTCACATAGATCCGTGGTTGCAAAGGGCATCAGTGTCTTAACAGCGCAATTTGCCAAGGCAGGATACTCTGAGCACAGCTCAATCCATAAATCTGGCAGTGGCTTTTAGTGGTTAGAGCGTTGGGCCAGTAACCGAAAGGTTGCTGGATTGAATCCCCGAGCTGACATGGTAAACATATATTGTTCTGCCCCTGAACAAGGCAGTTAACCCACTGTTTCTTGTTAGGTCATCATTGTAAATAAGAATTTGTTCTTAACTGACTTGCCTTGTTCAATAAAGGTTAAATTGCAAAACAAATTAAAAATATATATATAATATATATATATATTCAATTTAATTTGCAATTTCGATGAGGCTCTCTTGTTCAGATATCCGTAAGTGGACTGGAGGCAGGGCTTAAAAGGGATAACGAATCCAGTTGTTTGTGTCATCCATTTCGGGAAAGTACCTGTGTAATTGGGCACCCAACTCACTCAGGTGCTTCGCTATATCACATTTGACATTGTCTGTAAGCTTGAGTAAATTTGCACACAAAAAATCATACAATGATGGAAAGACCTGTGTGTTGTCCTTGTTAATGCAGACAGAGAAGAGCTCCAACTTCTTAATCATAGCCTCAATTTTGTCCCGCACATTGAATATAGTTGCGGAGAGTCCCTTTAATCCTAGATTCAGATCATTCAGGCGAGAAAACACATCACCCATATAGGCCAGTCGTGTGAGAAACTCGTCATCATGCAAGCGGTCAGACAGGTGAAAATGATGGTCAGTAAAGAAAACTTTAAGCTCATCTCTCAATTTTAAAAAAAACATGTCAGCACTTTGCCCCTTGGTAACCAGCACACTTCTGTATGTTGTAAAAGTGTTACATGGTCGCTGTCCATATCATTGCATAGTGCAGAAAATACACAAGATTTCAGGGGCCTTGCTTTAACAAAGTTAACCATTTTCACTGTGGTGTCCAAAACGTCTTTCAAGCTGTCAGGCATTCCCTTGGCAGCAAGAACCTCTCGGTGGATGCTGCAGTGTACCCCAGTGGCGTCGGGAGCAACTGCTTGAACGCACGTTACCACTCCACTATGTCTCCCTGTCATGGCTTTTGCGCCATCAGTACAGATACCAACACATCTTGACCACCAAAGTCCATTTGATGTCACA
Organism: Salvelinus alpinus; assembly: GCF_045679555.1. NCBI lineage: Eukaryota > Metazoa > Chordata > Actinopteri > Salmoniformes > Salmonidae > Salvelinus > Salvelinus alpinus. Next base: position 17,459,835 of record NC_092108.1, on the reverse strand, counting down.
AAGCTGTCCAGTACTTTAAAAATATCCTTTCCTGTTGTCCTGGTTTCCAGTGGTTTGCAGAAGAGGATGTCTTCCTTAAGTGGCCATAAACGTAACGGACATATACCAGGAGCTGTGCCAGGCCCCCCACGTCTGTTGACTCATCCAGCTGTAACGCATAGAAATCACTGGCTTGTATGCAAAGCAGTAATTGTTTCAAAACATCTCCTGCCATGTCACTGATGCGTCGTGAAACGGTGATGTTTCATGAAGGCATTGTCTGTATAGTTTTTTTGGCCTTTCCCCCGGCATTGTCCCAGCCATATCCGCAGCAGCAGGAAGAATTAAGTCCTCCACAATAGTATGGGGCTTGCCTGTCCTAGCCACTTGGTAGCTCACTATATAAGGTGCTTCTAGCCCCTTCTTATTAATGGTATTTGTTGCTTTATGCATGTCTTACTTCTCGAAAGTCATCTTAATTCTCGCTCAAAAAACTCCTGTGGCTTATTTTTCAAATTGGCGTGAAGGTTTCATCGAGTTGTGAGATAGTACTTTTGCACATATAACACACTGTGGCTGAGGAAAGGCACTACTCCCAATATAAGTGAACCCCAAATCAATGTAGTTATCATCATATTTGCACCTTTTCGATGGTCCAACGTCCCTGTCTGTTGTTCGGTGCTCGGTAAGGGGGCAGCAGCTCTTCAGCTGCATCAGATTCACAACTGTCAGTGTCCATGCTAGCTGGGCTAACAACAAATGTAGAATTACTGATGCTAGCATTAGATTTGCTCGTGGAAGCAGAACAACTTGTGTCGTTGACAGTTGCAGGTGTATTACTGCTGGTAGTAGCAGTACTACCAGTAGAGCTGGTATGTGTCTCCATGGACGAAGGAGGGTACCTTTTTTAACCATTTATTTAAAAAAAATGAAAATGGAATGAGCAACAGCTACGTTTGGCTACATACGGACTGTTTGTGGAATTCCCGCGAGAGAGTAACGGTTAATGTGATTGGATGTTAATTATTTGACTAGGCTACCTGTACAGTATTTGAAATTATGTTGTTATTTCGCTGAACACTAGATGGTTTCATTTGATATTTGGCAATGAAACGAGGCTACTGAGGCAAGAAAAAAACCTTGAAATTGTGAAGAAAGAAAACATAATTCAATTTTTTTTTTTTTTGTGAATCACATTTTTATTTGGCATACCCCTGGGGTACCCCAATTTTGGAATACGTGATATAATAGATCATAATTAACTGTAGGGACTAGGGACTGGTGGCGGATTATATTACATATCCATCGCCATTGGAGGCTGCCATGTCCGTCTGAAATTTTATTCGCTCCTCGGAAGGCCCGTCACTGCTTGGCGGAAGGATACGTATACGAAGCACAATGCTGGAAATCTGTCCGCATCCACATAAACTAGTCGCAATGGTCTATGACGAACACAGATTGTTTAATATGGAATTCAATAAAAGAAAACAGAGAGAGAGGAAGAGAGACTGACACAGATGTCCTGGCAGTTCCTTAATATGTTGGCTGTATATGTAGCCTAATCTTTAACATAGCTAAGTGGGCAGGGGGGAACACATGACCTGCACTATCATTTAAAAGGTATTATAAGCCAATGGTCATCTATAAGAAAGAGAGTTCCAAATCTCTGCCAATAACAGATCGTTTTTTGTTTTCCCCTCCCCACTCAGACCACTCCCAGATAGTCCAGAAAAAATTATTGCTTGAGAAATTGCTATTTGCTAAGAAGCTATATTTGTTTATTTTTGACCATTTTAATTGAAAACAATTACAACAATGTACTTTGTTGTTACCCAGAAAGGATTTGATATTATTGATATAAAAATGTTTGCATTGGATCTGAAATGGGAAAATAATGAATGAAATTGCCAAGTAGCCTATTTTTCTGGCAATGATGCGTCCGTACCAGATTTCTAAACTGTATTTTATATGGATAATATGAACGTAGGATACTCTGTTTTTGCAAGGCAAAACAGAAGAAAAGTAGACAAGTGCTTCTGGTCACTAATCTGGATATGTGCACCCGCATTTGCGCGCCAATGCTGATGACTGGTATTGGCCAACCCGCAATCTTTGGGTTCTGAAGCACAGATTAGATATTTTTGGGACAAGATTTTGATGTAATGCCATAGGCCTATGATAGCGACCAGATTGAATAGGCAAAGGTATAACAATACAATACAAATGGTAGGCTTTTGCGACCCCCCCAAAACCTTGTGACCCCCACTTTGAGAACCACTGATCAACAGTGTAAGGGATTTAGTCAGTGATTTTATCTAATATGTATCTGTCTAATATGTACAGTATGTGTTTATTCATTCACAATTAGGATATTGTTGGACCAATTACGGGCAGTGTGGTCCCCTCATCTTCTGGTCCCAGTGATGCTAGCCGTAGCACAGATAGCTCAGCTGCTGCAGCTGAGTGAAGTGCAGTGGAGGTAGGAAGACACCACAGAGCGAGAGTCACACACTGACACACACACACGGTCAATACTGCTGCTGCTATTTACTTTATTGCACACCCCAGCATATTCTGTAATATTCATAATATATTTTGCATATTCCTATTACCCTTCCTAACGCTGAAAACATGTTTTCTTCTATGATTAGTTTTTTTTAAATACACTACCGTTCAAAAGTTTTATAACACCTACTCATTCAAGGGTTTTTCTTTATTTTACTATTTTCTACATTGTAGAATAATGTGACCAATACACTTTAATTTGAAGACAGCCAGGCACTAATTTGCAAGATAAGTAGTTAGGCTTTTATAAGATATTATGAGCCAATGGTAACCTATTCGGCATTGATTCAGTATTTTTTTATTCTTTATCTAATATATGTGTGTATTCATTGTCATCTACGATGTTGCTGGGCTCAGTGCTGGCAGTGTGGTCCCCTGGTCTTCTGGTACCAGGACCATGAGAAAGGACGCTAGGCTTAGCAGAGACAGCTCAGGGACGAGTGCAGTGGAGGTAGGAAGAAAACAGAAACACAGATACTGTCAGTTCCTTAAAATGTAATGCAGGAAATGTAAACCTTGTGGTTTATTTGAGGTCTAAAAAGGCTTCAGAAGTTTGTAATTTCCACTTTGAAATGTAAGATTAGATTTTCCCTTACAAAAAAGTATTAACCCCTACAAAAATGTCTAGTAATTCAAATCCACATAATAATTCACATTTCCTGTTGCTGGAGGATTATTTTCCTGCTGTAGCAAAGTAGGTCAAATTACGATCCTACATCTGTAGCCAGGACACCTGGGCCAACACCTCTACTCGCTATAACTGTGATAATTGGTTGTTTATCTACCTTAATTGAATGTGTAACACTTCAATTAAGGGGTCCTTATTACAGTGTAATTACATATGCAATTATACTGTAACAAGTATTATAATTAATTGTAATAATTAATAGTTGCAATGTAAAAACAACATGCAACTGGTGGTAACTGCAGTCTGTAATTACAGAGGTGTAACAATGAATGCTTGTTGCCATGCTTCTTACAAATGTTACATTTGTATCCCAACGCATCCCAACGCACCTTATTTCAGTCTGCACAAACCACCTTATTTCAGTCTGCACAAACCACTTTATTTCAGTCTGCACAAACCACTTTATTTCAGTCTGCACAAACCACCTTATTTCAGTCTGCACAAACCACCTTATTTCAGTCTGCACAAACCACTTTATTTCAGTCTGCACAAACCACTTTATTTCAGTCTGCACAAACCACTTTATTTCAGTCTGCACAAACCACTTTATTTCAGTCTGCACAAACCACTTTATTTCAGTCTGCACAAACCACTTTATTTCAGTCTGCACAAACCACTTTATTTCAGTCTGCACAAACCACTTTATTTCAGTCTGCACAAACCACTTTATTTCAGTCTGCACAAACCACTTTATTTCAGTCTGCACAAACCACCTTATTTCAGTCTGCACAAACCACTTCATTTCAGTCTGCACAAACCACTTTATTTCAGTCTGCACAAACCACTTTATTTCAGTCTGCACAAACCACTTTATTTCAGTCTGCACAAACCACTTTATTTCAGTCTGCACAAACCACCTTATTTCAGTCTGCACAAACCACTTTATTTCAGTCTGCACAAACCACCTTATTTCAGTCTGCACAAACAACTTTATTTCAGTCTGCACAAACCACTTTATTTCAGTCTGCACAAACCACTTTATTTCAGTCTGCACAAACCACTTTATTTCAGTCTGCACAAACCACTTTATTTCAGTCTGCACAAACCACTTTATTTCAGTCTGCACAAACCACTTTATTTCAGTCTGCACAAACCACCTTATTTCAGTCTGCACAAACAACTTTATTTCAGTCTGCACAAACCACTTTATTTCAGTCTGCACAAACCACTTTATTTCAGTCTGCACAAACCACTTTATTTCAGTCTGCACAAACCACTTTATTTCAGTCTGCACAAACCACTTTATTTCAGTCTGCACAAACCACTTTATTTCAGTCTGCACAAACCACCTTATTTCAGTCTGCACAAACAACTTTATTTCAGTCTGCACAAACCACTTTATTTCAGTCTGCACAAACCACTTTATTTCAGTCTGCACAAACCACCTTATTTCAGTCTGCACAAACCACTTTATTTCAGTCTGCACAAACCACTTTATTTCAGTCTGCACAAACCACTTTATTTCAGTCTGCACAAACCACTTTATTTCAGTCTGCACAAACCACTTTATTTCAGTCTGCACAAACCACTTTATTTCAGTCTGCACAAACCACCTTATTTCAGTCTGCACAAACCACTTTATTTCAGTCTGCACAAACCACTTTATTTCAGTCTGCACAAACCACTTTATTTCAGTCTGCACAAACCACCTTATTTCAGTCTGCACAAACAACTTTATTTCAGTCTGCACAAACCACCTTATTTCAGTCTGCACAAACCACCTTATTTCAGTCTGCACAAACCACTTTATTTCAGTCTGCACAAACCACCTTATTTCAGTCTGCACAAACAACTTTATTTCAGTCTGCACAAACCACTTTATTTCAGTCTGCACAAACAACTTTATTTCAGTCTGCACAAACCACTTTATTTCAGTCTGCACAAACCACTTTATTTCAGTCTGCACAAACCACTTTATTTCAGTCTGCACAAACCACTTTATTTCAGTCTGCACAAACCACTTTATTTCAGTCTGCACAAACCACTTTATTTCAGTCTGCACAAACCACTTTATTTCAGTCTGCACAAACCACCTTATTTCAGTCTGCACAAACCACTTCATTTCAGTCTGCACAAACCACTTTATTTCAGTCTGCACAAACCACTTTATTTCAGTCTGCACAAACCACTTTATTTCAGTCTGCACAAACCACTTTATTTCAGTCTGCACAAACCACTTTATTTCAGTCTGCACAAACCACTTTATTTCAGTCTGCACAAACCACCTTATTTCAGTCTGCACAAACCACTTTATTTCAGTCTGCACAAACCACTTTATTTCAGTCTGCACAAACCACTTTATTTCAGTCTGCACAAACCACTTTATTTCAGTCTGCACAAACCACTTTATTTCAGTCTGCACAAACCACCTTATTTCAGTCTGCACAAACCACTTTATTTCAGTCTGCACAAACCACTTTATTTCAGTCTGCACAAACCACTTTATTTCAGTCTGCACAAACCACCTTATTTCAGTCTGCACAAACAACTTTATTTCAGTCTGCACAAACCACCTTATTTCAGTCTGCACAAACCACCTTATTTCAGTCTGCACAAACCACTTTATTTCAGTCTGCACAAACCACCTTATTTCAGTCTGCACAAACAACTTTATTTCAGTCTGCACAAACCACTTTATTTCAGTCTGCACAAACAACTTTATTTCAGTCTGCACAAACCACTTTATTTCAGTCTGCACAAACCACTTTATTTCAGTCTGCACAAACCACTTTATTTCAGTCTGCACAAACCACTTTATTTCAGTCTGCACAAACCACTTTATTTCAGTCTGCACAAACCACTTTATTTCAGTCTGCACAAACCACAGTGTTATCCAATCGAAAACCGACCACCTCATTGACACAACTCTGCAATAAAGGGCTCTGGAGTCTGATACCCATGTCCAATGGCAAAAATGGGTTCACAAACAATTTACATAAAAAAAATGACATATTTGTTTAATCATTTAACAGTGCATTTGACAAAGGGACAATTACTTTAACCATCAATTATACATTTGTAGACATATTAATAAACGGTTATGTTTTAAATGGTAAGTTAGTCATTTATGATTGCCAAAATGTAAGCCTATTATTAAGCTTGGTTGAATAATGGCTTATAAATGCACTTAAAATGGTCATAAGACAAACAATTTTTCCTTGCAAGGTTACATGATGGGACATTCTCACTTGCATGTTGCTTCCAGAAGCTTTAAACTTTGGTCCGGGTTGTCAGGATGGGTAAAGTATTATATAAGTACAGATTAACTAAAAGTACCCCTCAAGATACACAGGATTTAGCTAGTTAACATGAATTATAACACCTAGTAATTATATTGCATGTGCCCTGTGGTGTACTTGTGGGTTTATCCTCTCACTTGGATAGCACAGAGGGTCAGGTTGTCATAATCGGTAACGTACACATTCGTTATGAGCAAAACATTTTATTATGATACGTGATGACACCCGTATGGACAATATCTGATCTGTTTTTGTAAACTCAATCAAGTTAACCCAGATGGTATGGCACCGGAGGGGATGCCTGCCGTTTTACGTGCCCCTAACCAACTGTGCTATTTTGTGTGATTTTTCACATTGTTTCACATCGACCGTCTCTTATGACCGAAAAGAGCTTCTGGATATCAAAACAGAGATTACTCACCACGAACTGGACATAGATTTTTTCTTTAAAAGGTGGTTGAAATATGGTCAGTCCGCCGTGGCCTTGATTTCAACATCCACAGATGGCCTTGATTTTAGCGTCCATAACGTCCGCAACGTCCACAAACATAGACGTCTATGTTTGCGTCAAATCAAAGCTGATCCGGACGGGACCAAATCTGAACCAATCACAGACGTCTATGTTTTTGAACTTTGTGGATATTGTGGACATTGAAATTAAGGCTGGTCCATACTGGATCAAAACTGTACGTCTGTGGATATTGAAATAAAAGTCAAATGGATGTCCGGCTTCCTTTATAATTGTCTTTTCCTTGCTTTCAGATGAATCGACTTGTGGTTATCAATGTGGCTCTATTTGTCCTCACTGCAATCAGTGCTGCAGGTGGTTGTAAGTGATTATTATATTATTTTGTTGCCCTGTGACTGTCTCCTACTATTATTTTTGTGACACTTTGCATAACTTTTTCCCTTCTTATCAGCGTGGTGTTACCATGATCCTAGTTGTGGTAAGTATTGGTTTTACCCATTGGTTACAGTGTAACTTTTATTCACAAATTGTACATGAAGCATTTGCTTTGAAATGATTGTGATGGTGGTGGATAACAGACCATATAATTAATGTGTTAGCATATAATGTGACCCTTATAAACATACGGTACATTGACACCATGGTATGATTGATTATATGTTAAGGTGACACCACTTGGCCCACCATTGCCACAGAACATTGCAATGGATCGCGACAGTCTCCCATCAACATTGTCTCCGCATCGGCAGTGGTTGATGCAACCCTGACAACCTTCACCTTCACCAAATACGGAGACAATTATACAATGAAGAATATCAAGAACACTGGCAGAACTGGTGAGGAGAATGGATGGATGCCTTGCCTCTCAATCCATACACTCAAAGTCTACACTTGAGGAAAATTCCTGGTTTGGTACATACAGTGCATTCGGGAAATATTCAGACCCCTTGACTTTTTCTACATTTTCTTATGTTACAGCCTTAAAAAAAAAAAAAAATCCCCTTATCAATCTACACAATATCCCATAATAAACAGAAATTTTTGAACATTTATTTTAAAAAACAATATGGAAATATCACATTTACATAAGTATTCAGACCATTTACTCAGTACTTTCTTGAAGCACCTTTGGCAGCGATTACAGCCTCGAGTCTTCTTGGGTATGACGCTACAAGCCTGTATTTGTGGAGTTTCTCCCATTCTTCTCTGCAGTTACTCTCAAGCTCTGTCAGGTTTGATAGCTGCACAGCTATTTTCAGGTCTTTCCAGAGATGTTAGATCGGGTCAAGTCTGGGCTCTGGCTGGGCCACTCAAGGACATTCAGAGACTTGTCCCGAATCTACTCCTGCGCTGTCTTGACTGTGTGCTTAGGATCGTTGTCCTGTTGGAAGGTGAACCATAGCCCCCAGTCTGAGATCCTGATAACTCTCACAGGTTTTCATCAAGGATCTCTCTGTACTTTGCTCCATTAATCTTTCCCACAATCCTGACTATTCTCCCAGTCCCTACCGCATCCCAAAGCATGATGCTGCCACCACCATGCTTCACCATAGGGATGGTGTCAGGTTTCCTCCAGTTGTGACGCTTGGCATTCAGGCAAAAGAGTTCAATCTTGGTTTCATTAGACCAGAGAATCTTATTTCTCATTGTCTGACAGTCTTTAGGTGCCTGTTGGGCTGCCATGTGCCTTTTACTGAGGAGTGGCTTCCGTCTGGCCACTCTAACATAAAAGCCTGCTTGGTGGAGTGCATCAGAGATGGTTGTCCTTCTGGAAGGTTCTCCCATCTCCTCCAAATAACTCTGGAGCTCTGTCAGAGTGACCATCGGATTCTTGGCCACCTCCCCGACCTAGGCCTTTTCCCCTGATTGCCCAGTTTGGCCGGGCAACCAGCTCTAGGAAGAATCTTGGTGGTTCCATACTTCTTCCTTTTAAGAACGATGGAGGCCACAGTGTTCTTCGGGACCTTCAATGCTATAGAAATTTTTTGGTACCCTTCTCCAGATCTGTGCCTCGACACAATCCTGTCCCGGAGCTCTATGGACATTTCCTTCGACCTCATGGCTTGATTTTTGCTCTGACATGCACTGTCAACTGTGGGACAGGTGTGTGCCTTTCCACATCATGTCCAAACAATTTAAATTACCACAGGTGTACACCAATCAATTTGTAGAAACATCTCAACAATGCTCAATGGAAACAGGATGCACCTGAAGTCAATTTAGAGTCTCATAGCAAAGGGTCTAAATACTTATGTAAATAAGGTATTTCAGTTTTTAATTTATAATACATTTCCAAAATTCAAAAAAACTGATTTCACTTTGTCATTATGGGTAGTGTGTGTAGATTGATGAGGACGTTTTATTTATTTATTATATTTTAGAAAAAGGCTGTAACTAACAAAATGTGGAAAAAGTCAAGGGATCTGAATACTTTCTAAATGCACTCTATGTACCAAACATGGAATTTGTTAGAAATTGAACCAATTCCTCTCGTTTTGTTGGTGTTTTCTTTCTTTCAGTCATAGTCAAGCTGAGGAGTGGAGTCCAGGTTACAGGTGGGGCACTGTCTGAGGCCTATGACAGCCTGCAGTTTCACCTCCACTGGGGGAACGGTACCTCAGTACCTGGGTCGGAGCACACAGTGGATGGAACACGCTACCCCATGGAGGTATGGGAGGTTCAACACAACATTACTGCTTTCCGATTCTCTAACCTTCTCCAGAAGTGTCCCCTCATTCACGCCCCCCTCACTCTTTCATGGATTGATGCAAGCATGGCTGGAGGGAGTTTCCACTATATTGTAAACACTAGTCCATTCCTTTTAAATTCATGAAAGGAAGTGTATGAGTACAGTTATGAAGCAGGGTAGAGAATCTGAATTTAGCCCATGTCACATGGGGTGACACTTCTCATACTGATGCACATCAGTGGCGGTTGGTGCCGTTTAAGATGAGGGAGGTCGATTTAAAAACATTTATGAGCATGGCCTTGTTTCTATTACAGCATATTGGATGAGTGTCATTCATATTCCATTCACCCAGCTCAATGTAACATCGATAGGTTTAGGCTACTACATGATACTCAATTGTTCCCTATACACATCATGAGGTTGCTACAATCTAGCCTATGAATAAAGTGTTTACAACGTACAGTAGGTGCACAGGTTAAGAGAAAATGTTGAGATGTGACAGTGACACATTCAATACTGCCTTGCACACGCTTGCCTGCATATAGCTGATCTAGGGTGTAATCCTTAGTTCAACAGTTGCAAACGAGAGATTCTATTGGACAAATTCAGGTATGTTTATCCCTGTTTCATTCTGTTTGCTTCCGTTTAAGAAGCATTTTTTTCAACAGAATCGGCAGTATAAATACACCCCTGATCACACATAAACACAGTTCACTTTCAAAGCAGCCACATAAACAGCATGACTCATTTGCTCATTGTATAATTCCTTCGCACATTTACGTGCTCTCCTCCTCTCGCCTTTTCTATTCGCTTGTGGACTTCAGTGGACAACATATCAGCTGTCTGTAACCAGGTGAAAAAACCTTTCCAAGAAAAACCTTAATATAATAACCGCTAACCACTACAAACAGCCTACATCGTTGTCACCATATTAGCTAATATCATAGTCAACATAGCTACTAGAACTAAAGCATTGGTAAACCTGCTGCAATCATGCAGTACAGTGTACAGTCAGAAAGCAGTTTAGTAGTTACAATAAATTAATAAAACCAAAAGTTTACCTTGACTTGGAAGAGTTCCAGTGTTGGATAGCCATAGCCAGCTAGCTAACATAACATCCCTCTCTGTTTGAGTAGATTTAACGAGCTAGCTGCATTTGCTAGCTAAGTAAGTGAAAGTGAATGTGATTTTTTTTTAAAGAAATAGCTAGCTTCCTCGCTCTCTCTCTCTTTCTTCTCCTTCATTTTTGAAGAAATGTATTTGTTCAAAGCTGTTCAACTATTGTCTTTCTCTCTCTTTGAGTCAACTACTCCCCACATTTTATGCACTGCAGCGTTAGCTAGACGTAGCGTATGCTTTCAGTACGAGATTCATTCTCTGATCCTTTGATTGGGTGGACAACATGTCAGTGCAAGAGCTCTGATAGGTTGGAGGACATCCTCCAGAAGTTGGACATCCTCCAGAGAACCAGAGGAGGAGGAAAACTAGCTGTCCTTTGGCTACACCATGGTACTACCATAAAGAGTGCTGTTGAGGCTAATGTAGACCTGCATTGAAAAACTGTGTGTTTCAATCAATTATTTGGTGATGTGAATATACTGTATTGAGTATAGTTTTATCTAAAAAGGATAACTTTTTTAATCTTTCACTCTTTTTATTTTCATGAAATTCACTGAGGAGGATGGTCTTCCCCTTCCATCTCTGAGGAGCCTCCACTGATGTACATATACCATACTGCCATGGATCAATGTCAAGTTATTTGTTTAGGCTTAGTACAGTGTGAATTATTCCCCCCCCCCCAGCCAAACTGCAGCCACGCAACTTGGTTTACTAGAAAACTGACGAATGGGTAAATGTAACCACTCTCAGATTTTCATAGATAGTGCAATAGTCTGACGGTTGTACTGAACTTATGAGGCATTTATAAATTATATTCCTCAAAATCAGGGGGCATATATATATCATTAATTTAAATGACCTTTGAAAAGCTTTAAATATGGCAGATTGTAGTCTACCTTTTTTAAATGTATCATTACAACGTTTGAATTTTCCAATGGATTCAGATAACTTTTTAGATCAACTGTTATGCTTCACTTTTCAGTTGCACATAGTAAATGCCAAGTCTTCGCACAACGGTAACACGGCCACGGCCGTTACAGACAGCACGGGACTTGCTGCTCTTGGATTCTTCATAGAGGTGAGTGGATGCTTTAACCTTCCTAGAAATTGCATCCATTTTTCCATTTTAGATTGGGCATTTCAATGTTTTATTGCTGATTTTTGTTATTAAAGTACATTTTTTGCAACAGGCCATGCCGGGCAATGTGACTGGTTCCCCAGCAGCATGGAATACTCTGACATCATACTTGGCCAACATCACACTAAAAGGTGAGAGGAGAGATTTAACTGGTTCTGATTTGATCAAGAACTACTTCCTCAAAATAAAGTTTGGAAGAGGGATTTGTTATTCTCTTTGAATTAAAAATGAGTGATTTTATTGTTCAATTTCAGTAGCATATGATTTTAGTATATGTTTTTTCTTTCTTCCTTCGTTAAGATGATATTGTGAACATTACTCATGCTATTTCATTGGATGAGCTCCTGGAAGGGGTGGACCGTACCAAATACTACCGTTACAATGGATCACTGACTACTCCAAATTGCAATGAGGCTGTGGTTTGGACCGTGTTCAAGGACCCTATCAAAGTCAGCCAGGACTTGGTGAGTTTGTGAAACAATTTTACAATAAACTGAATAACATTTCTACCTCCTAGAATAGCTCATATATATATATATATATACGGTGCCTTCGGAAAGTATTCAGACCACTTGACTTTTTCCACATTTTGTTACAGGCTTACATTTTGAAATAGTTTTTTCCCCTCAATCTACACACAATACAAAAATAATAAAAGAAAATAATTTAAAAAATGGAAATATCACATTTACTCAGTACTTTGTTAAAGCACCATTGGCAGCGATTACAGCATCGAGTCTTCTTAGGCATGTCGCTACAAGCTCGTCACACCTGTATTTGGGGAGTTTCTCCCATTCTTCTCTGCAGATCCTCTCAAGCTCTTAGGTTGGATGGGGATCGTTGCTGCACAGCTATTTTCAGGTCTCTCCAGAGATGTTTAATCGGGTTCAAGTCCGGGCTCTGGCTGGGCCACTCAAGGACATTCAGAGACTTGTCCCAAAGCCGCTCATGCGCTGTCTTGGCTCTGTGCTTAGGGTCGTTGTCCTGTTGGAAGGTGAACCTTTGCCCCCATTCTGAGGTCCGGAGCACGCTGGAACAGGTATTCATCAAGGATCTCTCTGTACTTTGCTTCGTTCATCTTTGTCTCAATCCTGACTATATCTCAGTCCCTGCCGCTGAAAAACATCCCCACACATGATGCTGGATTGTTATCCTTCTGGAAGGTTCTGTGTTCTTGGGGACCGTCAATGCTGCAGAAATGTTTTGGTACCCTGCCTCACATCTGTGCCTCGACACAATCCTATGCCAGAGCTCTACGGACAATTCCTTCGACCTCATGGCTTAGTTTTGCTCTGACATGCATTGTCAACTCTGGGACCATATATAGACAGGTGTGTGCCTTTCCAAATAATGTCCAATCAATTGAATTTACCACAGGTGGACTCCAATCAAGTTGTAGGAACATCTCGAGGATGATGTTTTTAAGGCTGTAACGTAACAAAATGTGGAAAAAGTCAAGGGGTCTGAATACTTTCTGAAGGAACTGTGTATACATATACTGTATATAGACACTATATATTAAAAAGTATTTGGACACCCCTTCGGCTATTTCGGCCACACCTGTTGCTGATAGGTGTATAAAATCGAGCACACAGCCATGCAATCTCCAAAAACAAAAATTGGCAGTAGAAGGGCCTTACTGAACAGCTCAGTGACTTTTAAAGTGGCACCGTCATAGGATACCACCTTTCCAACAAGTCAGTTCATCAGTTTTCTGCCCTGCTAGAGCTGCCCGGTCAACTGTAAGTGCAATTATTGTGAAGTGGAAATGTCTAGGAGCAACAATGGCTCAGCCGTGAAGGGGTAGGCCACTCAAGGTCACAGAACAGGACCGTCGAGTGCTGCAGTGAGTAGCACGTAAAAATCATCTGTCCTTGGTTGTAACACTCACTACCGAGTTCCAAACTGTCTCTGAAAGCAACGTCAGCACAATAACTTTCCATCTGGAGCTTCATAAAATGGGTTTCCATTCGAGCAGCCACACACAAACCTAAGCTCACCATGAGCAATGCCAAGCGTCGGCTGGAGTGGTGTAAAGCTTTCCGCCATTGGACTCTTGAGCAGTGGAAACGTGTTCTCTGGAGTCATGAATCATGCTTCACCATCTGACATTCCGATGGACTAATCTAGGTTTGGCGATGCCAGGAGAACGCTACTTTCCCCAATGCATTGTACTAAAAGTTTGGTGAAGGAGGACTAGTTGTTTTTCATGGTTAGGGCTAGGCCTCTTAGTTCCAGTGAAGGGAAATTTTAACACTACTGGTCCTTTGTACTGTAGCTCAGTTGGTAGAACATGGTGCTTGTAATATCAGGGTAGTGGGTTCATGTCCCTGGACCACTCATATATTAAATGTATGCATTCATGACTGTACAGTGCCTTGCAAAAGTGTTCACCCCCTTGGCGTTATTCCTATTTTGTTGCATTACAGCCTGTAATTTAAATAGATTTTTATTTGAATTTCATGTAATGGACATGCACAAAATAGTCCAAATTGGTGAAGTGAAATGAAAAAAACTACCTTTTTAAAATTCTAAAAAAATAAAAACGTAAAAGTGGTGCGTGCATATGTATTCAGCCCCTTTGCTAAGAAGCCCCTCAATAACATCTGGTGCAACCAATTACCTTCAGAAGTCACATAATTTGTTAAATAAAGTCCACCTGTGTGCAATCTAAGTATCACATGATCTGTCACATGATCTCAGTATATATACACCTGTTCTGAAAGGCTCCAGAGTCTGCAACAAAAATAAGCAAGGGGCACCACCAAGCAAGCGGCACTATGAAGACCAAGGAGCTCTCCAAAAAGGTCAGGGACAAAGTTGTGGAGTGTGGCGGAAGAATCAGAATTAGTTGTGTAACATAGATAATTAAGATGTCTTATCTGCATAATATGCTTATGTGATATACTTGTTATTAGAATGTATCTCTGGTGTTGGCAGTTGCATTTCTTCCCTCAGCTGGGGCTCAGTCACCTGGGGCCCAGAGAGGGGAGAGGTCAGGCTTGTCTTTCACATGTCCCTGGTGCTATGCAGAATATCAGAAAGGGAAGAGGACAGGAGGGAACATTGTCTTCATATGTGAATGTGTCTACCTATTCTTAAACCATGTGAAGGGATGGCGTGATTAATGGGGAACCAATTACTTGTCTCCACAATGTCTGTGCGCCAGTCACTCTCTCCTTTGGCATTGGGGATGTGTGTGGTAGTGTCTGGAACCATTGTATGTCATCTCTAATGTTGCACTTATCCTGGGATAGTGTATGACCTAGAGGCTCACTACCCTCAGTGAGCTTGTCCAGGAGTGTGGTCAAGAAGGGGTTTTACTTGAGATGGGAGTATCTGGAGGTGACAATTGATTTATGCCATTGGATGAGTTGGTGTTTTTGTGCTATGAAGTACCAGGAATGAGCGTGGAACCTCGGCTTAGGGGCCAAACTGAACGATAATTTATAGCGAATGCTATCTGGCTACGGGATACTCAATTCTCATTTAAAAAGTCTTACCTTGTGACCCGTTCAAAACATCTGTGATTTGTTATGTTGACTAGGGGGTGGAACTTGGCTATGAAAGACCTTTGTACTTTTGTCTCGCCGCTCTCAACGAATCATCAAAGAGACGGTGATTCGTCGACAAGCCATTGCTATTGCAAAGCTCTCACTATTAAAGATTTAGTTTAAGTGTAACTCTGACTTGTGTGATAAGTTTGTCTCTCCTCATTTGATAGTAAAGAAATGAACCACCACAGGAGAGTACAGATCATGGTTGGGCTTTAAAAAAATATCAGAAATTTTGAACATCCCACAGAGCACCATTAAATCCATTATTATTTTTTTTTTAAGAATATAGCACCACAGCAAACCTGCCAAGAGAGGGCCACCCACCAAAACTCCCGGACCAGGCAAGGAGGGCATTATTAATCAGAGGCAACAAATAGACCAAAGATAACCCTGAAGGAGCTGCAAAGCTCCACAGCGGAGACTGAAGTATCTGTTCATAGGACCACTTTAAGCCGTACACTCCACAGAGCTGGGCTTTACAGAAGAGTGGCCAGAAAAAAGCCATTGCTTCAAGAAAAAAATAAGTGTGTGTGATTAGGCAACCCTCATGAACTGTAAATCAGTAATTTACAGTTCAAAATCAGTAAATCAGTAATTTACAGTAATGACCAAAATTTGAAAATGTTATAAAACGGAAACCAAATGTCCAAGAGACTTTATTTGATGACTTCCCGGAAGATCTGACCCTGGGGCACGGCCCGTGGCAGTCTGCGAATTTTAAAAACATTTGCGGACGTCTAGTAAGGGACTGTACATTTGCAATATGGAGATCCTCATCAATCACCACACGGTCCCGTGTGGCTCAGTTGGTAGAGCATGGCGCTTGCAACGCCAGGGTTGTGGGTTCATTCCCCACGGGGGGACCAGGATGAATATGTATGAACTTTCCAATTTGTAAGTCGCTCTGGATAAGAGCGTCTGCTAAATGACTTAAATGTAATGTAAATGTAAATCATACAGCAAATGTCATTTGCGTCCCTTAAGTAGGGAAGGCCCTTTCCTGTTTCATCATGACAATGCCCCCATGCACAAAGTGAGGTCCATACAGGGATGGTTTGCCAAGATCAGTGTGGAATAACTTGACTGGCCTGCACAGAGCCCTGACCTCAACCTCATCAAACACCTTTGGGACGAATTGTAACGCCGTCTGCGATCCCAGCCTAGTCGCCCAACATCAGTGCCCAACCTCACATATTCTCTTGTGGCTAAAAATAATCAACTCCCCTCAGCAATGTTCCAACATCTACTGGAAAACCTTCCCAGAGGAGTGGAGGCTGTTATAGCAGCAAAGGGCGGGACCAACTCCATATTAATGTCCATGACTTTTGGAATTAGATATTTGATGAGCAGGTGTCCACATACGTTTGGTCATGTAGTATGTGTGTGTGTGTATATATATATATATTTGTATGTATGTTGGAGCCCATTTATCTATTTTACAACATATATATATATATATATATATACACTACCTTTAAAAAGTTTAGGGTCACTGAGAAATGTCCACGTTTTTGAAAGAAAATTATATTTTTTGTCCATTAAAATAACATCAAATTGATCAGAAATACAGTGTAGACATTGTTAATGTTGTAAATGACTATTGGCTATTGGTGTTATTAAATGACTATGATTATTGGAAACGGCTGATTTTGAATGGAATATCCACATAGGCGTACAGAGGCCCATTATCAGCAACCATCACTCCTGTGTTCCAATGGCACGTTGTTAGCTAATCCAAGATTATAATTTTAAAATGCTAATTGATCATTAGAAAACCATTTTGCAATTATGTTAGCACAGCTGAAAACTGGTGTTCTGATTAACCTGTCTAGGATGAGAGTGGCGCTAGCGGCACTCCCCCCCCACCCCCACTGAAAAACCAGTGCCGCGAAATTCAAAAAAAAAATTTTTTTTAAATATTTAACTTTCACACATTAAAGTCCAATACAGCTAATGAAAGACGCAGATCTTGTGAATCCAGTCAACATGTCCGATTTTTTAAATGTTTTACAGGGAAGACACAATATGTAAAGATGTACACATTAGCACCTAAAAACACATTAGCATAATCCACCATCTTTTATTTGTCCACCAACACCAGTAGCTATCACCAATTCGGCTAAACTAAGATATTTATAGCCCCTAACCAAGAAAAAAACTAATCAGATGACAGTCTGATAACATATTTATGGTATGGGATAGGTTTTGTTAGAAAAAAGTGCATATTTCAGGTAGATGGCATCGGTTACAATTGCACCCACCGTCACAAATGGAATAGACAAACTACTTAGAGCAACGTGTTTACCTACTTACTAATCATCAAACATTTCGTAAAAATACACAGCATACACGAATCGAAAGACACAGATCCTGTGAATACAGACAATATTTCAGATTTTCTAAGTGTCTTACAGCGAAAACACAATAAATCGTTATATTAGCATAGCACATAGCACATAGCAGCCCAGCATTGATTCTAGCCAAAGTGAGCGATAAAAGTAAACATCGCCAAAATATATTAATTTTTTCACTAACCTTCTCAGAATTCTTCAGATGACACTCCTGTAACATCATATTACACAATCCATATAGAGTTTGATCGAAAATGTTTATATTTAGCCACCAAAATCATGGTTAGACAATGTGGAATGTAGCTCAGCTGGTCAGAAAAAGTCTGTGCGCCACTTAGACAGTGATCTACTCTTATACATAAATACTCATAAACGTGACTAAAAAATATAGGGTGGACAGGGATTGATAGACAATTTAATTCTTAATACAATCGCGGAATTACATTTTTTAAATTATCCTTACTTTTCAATACAGCTTGCGCCAAGCGATGCTACGTCAAAAAACATGGCGTCCGAAGCCACTAAAATGTTTCGACAGAAACACGATTTATCATAATAAAAATGTCCTACCTTGAGCTGTTCTTCCATCAGTATCTTGGGCAAAGGATCCTTTCTTGGGAGAAATCGTCTTTTGGTGGAAAGCTGTCCTCTTGCCATGTGGAAATGTCAACTGCGTTCGGGATGAACTGAAAAGCGTGCCCAACTTTTCACATCGTTGCAAAAATAAATGTCCCAAAATCGCACTAAACGGATATAAATTGCTATAAAACGCTTTAAATTAACTACCTTATGATGTTTTTAACTCCTATAACGAGTGAAAAGATGACCGGAGAAATATAACAGGCTAAACTAACGCTTGGAACAGGAGCGGGTCGGTGTCCAGCACGCGCGTTACGCAGCAAGGAAAGACTGATTAGCCTCAGGGTTTTTTAATTTATAGTGCCTGTGAACGCGCAATCGACACGATTCAAATCGTCATCACGTAAAGACATCCAGGGGAAGACGTAAGCAGTGTCCGTATAGTCATAGCAATAACAGTGGCCTTTTAACTGACTCCAGACCAGTGGCCAAAATTTCTGGAATCTGACTCCATGTCAGGGAAATTGCTGTAGAATGGGCTCTGTTCCACTTAGAGACAAAATTTCAACTCCTATAGAAACTATAGACTGTTTTCTATCCAATAATAATAATAATATGCATATTGTACGATCAAGAACTTTGTGGGAAGCCGTTTCAAAAAATTACACGATTAGCATAAATAGCCACAACAGCGCCCTCATCCCCAACAGGTTAAAGAAGCAGTAAAACTGGCCTTCTTTAGGCTACTTGAGAATATGGAGCATCAGCATTTGTGGGCTCGATTACAGGCTCAAAATGGCCAGAAACAAAGAACTTTCTTCTGAAACTCATCAATCTATTCTTGTTCTAAGAAATGAAGGCCATTCCAGGTGAGAAATTGCCAAGAAACTGAATATCTCGTACAACGCTGTTCCCTTCACAGAACAGCGCAAACTGGCTCCAACCAGAATAGAAAGAGGAGTGGGAGGCCCCCGTACACAACTGAGCAAGAGGACAAGTACATTAGAGTGTCTAGTTTGAGAAACAGATGCCTCACAAGTCCTCAACTGGCAGCTTCATTAAATAGTACCCGCAAACACCAGTCTCAAAGTCAACAGTGAAGAGGCGACTCTGGGATGCTGGCCATATCTCAGACTGGCCAATAAAAATAAAAGATTAAGATGGGTAAAAGAACACAGACACTGGACAGAGGAAGATTGGAAAATAGTGTTATGGACAGACGAAGTTTGAGGTGTTCGGATCACAAAGAACATTCGGGAGACGCAGAAAAAATGAAAATATGCTGGAGGAGTGCTTGACGCCATCTGTCAAGCATGGTGGAGGCAATGTGATGGTCTGGGGGTGCTTTGGTGGTGGTAAAATGGGAGATTTGTACAGGGTAAAAGGGATCTTGAAGAAGGAAGGCTATCACTCCATTTTGCAACGCCATGCCATACCCTATGGACGGTGCTTAATTGGAGCTAATTTCCTCATACAACAGGACAATGAACCAAAGCACAGCTCCAAACTATGCAATAACTTTTTAGTGAAGAAGCAGTCAGCTGGTATTCTGTCTATAATGGTGTGGCCAGCACAGTCACCGGATCTCAACTGTATTGAGCTGTTGTGGGAGCAGCTTGACCGTATGGTACGTAAGAAGTGCCCATGAAGCCAATCCAACTTGTGGGAGGTGCTTCAGGAAGAATGGGGTAAAATCTTTTCAGATTACCTCAACAAATTGACAACTGGAATGTCAAAGGTCTACTTGGCTGGAATTGTTGCAAATTGAGGATTATTTGACGAAAGCAAGGTTTGAAGGACACAATTATTATTTCAATGAATAATCATTATTTATAACCTTGTCAATGTCTTGACTATATTTCCTACTCATTTTGCAACTCATTTCATGTATGTTTTCATAGGAAACAAGGACATTTCTAAGTGACGCCAAACTGTTGAATGGTACATTTGGGCAGTCTTGATTTAAAAAAATGAACAGAAATGAAATGGTTCATTGGATCAGTCTAAAACTTTGCACACATATTTCTGCCATCTAGTGTCCAAAATCAGAACTGCACTGGGGTGCAATAATACATTATGGCCTTTCTCTTGCATTCCAAAGATGATGGTACAAAAAAAAATACCAAAAATGTTTTTATTTTTATTATCTTTTACCAGATAAAATGTGTTATTCTCCTACATTAATTTCCACAAACTTCAAAGTGTTTCCTTTGAAATGGTATCAAGAATATGCATATCCTTGTTTCAGGTCCTGAGCTACAGGCAGTTAGATTCATTTTAGGCGAAAATTGAAAAAAATGGAAGATCCTTAAGAGGCAAACATATTATGTTTTGTTGACATTTGGGAGGTTTACTAACACATTTTTCTGCCGTTAAACTTTATATCTGACATGTACTTTAGGTTGGATGGAAACCTGGTCTATGTGATGTACTCTATTAATTGGCTCTGCAAGAAGTCATGAACATACAGATCCTGTATCTTAATTTGAGCCAGTTTCGCACAGCAGGAAAATAGTCCTGCATCAACAGGAAATATTAATTGTTATATGGGTTATACATGGATATTTTGTAAAGGGATGGTACATTTTCTTTAAGGAAAATCAACTTCGAAATGTTTAAGTGGAAATTAAACTTTATAAGCCTTTTAAAATATTGAACACAGTACAAGTTTGCATGTTTTACTCTGCAGGAAAGTTCCTGCAACAACAGGATGATCAAATTAAGATATGGTCTCTGTACACACGTTTCAGAAATGTGTCTCGTTTTGATCCAATGCAATGACATAAATTAAAGTTGTTGTTTTTGTGAACTATTTATTTTTTTAGACACCAATTTGCCTCAAAGTTTCAGTTGATTTCACATTACTGAAACTAGATGAAACTAGATGTTGAACTGACAGTGGGTTAAACCATTGGGCCAGCCTGATGTCACACTTATGTCTATGATCCAGTAATTAATTTACTTTTTCCACTCAGATTGATCTGTTCAGCACAAAATTGCACATTGACCACAACTCCACCTCTGACTTGATGACCAACGTCTTCAGAAACAAAAAGCCTGTCAACGGCCGGGTGGTGACAACCCAGGGCAGCTCATCCACAGCCCTGCCACCGTCGGGAGCCTCCACAACGAACTCCTCTCTGGGCCTCATGGCCCTGGTCTGGATGCTGCTGATGGTTTAGTTTCTATGAGTAACGCCTTACCTGAAGTGCACTGCCATGTCTCCATTAAGCCTCAAGCTACCAACGTATTTTACATACGCCAATTACCAACTAGGGTCAAATTTACTCAAAGGCGAAACTATTGGAAAAAGCAACAATCATAGAAAAATACAAACTTATTAAAACATCATTATTTAGACATGTAATTAATGTTATCTGAAATAAATAGTACTTATTTTAGCTACATTTTCTAAAAGAAAATATATAATGTTCCTTTATATAAAGTGCAGTTTTTTTCCAAAGTACAATCCACATTATTTCCATGGTAGTACAAGGCCAATTTACCATAATGTGATAAAAGTATAATTTAGTTTTCAGAATGTAAGTAAATATTAATGTTTTCATATTTATCTGGTAAAAACAACTGCCATTTAAAAGGGTAGTACACCAACATTCTAAATATACTTAATTTTATTGACACAAAGTCATTCAATTCACTTCAAAAAGTGATCCTGAGAGACATTGACTTAACACATTGCTTAGTTTTCTTTGTTTACTTACCCCACAGCCAGTACCAGCATCACTGTTGGTGAAACAATGGGTGTGGTGGGTGCTATGGCAGCATTTTTCAGAAAGCACCCTCGAAACCTCTAAGTCACTTCAAACCAAATAGCATAGTATCCACAATGTCAAAATATGTTGCACATATACAATATTGGAGGATATTATAGAAATTCTGGTATTTATATAACCTTTTCAGTAGAAAATTACTTTTTCTGAGAATACACACCAATGCAAACTATGTATCCATTCAGAGGGTAGCTGGTTTTTGTATTACAGTTCTACTAAGTATTCATAACACTGACAGACATTTATGAGCTGGTTTGACTGCAACTAAGCATATATCTAAGGTCGTTTTGATTGTGTACATGGTCTTACCTAGTTATAACCATAGGTCAGTACATAAGGTGCTCCTTCTCTGCAGTTGATCTGTTTATCTGGTCAAAATCACTGATACAGTTCCACCTCCATCTGATGATCTGTATAACTTAATGTTATGTATCCAGAGAAACTTGGATTCAAATAAAGACGTATGCCCCTTAGAATAGCTACTTTCCGGAGTATACACTCGAATACAGCTCTCTTTGTAGATTCAGAGCATATATGAGTTCTGTATTGCGTTTCTATCAAATCGTTATATCATTGGCAGATTTTGTATACCATTGGGAGATTTTTATGTATACAAAATAAGATAATGTTGGTTTTGTACAGTCTTACGATGCGTGGTATATAAAAGTGCAATCTTAAGTGATTACATGGGGAGCTACAGTGCATTCAGAAAGTATTCAGACCCATTCGGTTTTTCCACATTTTGTTATGTTACAGCCTTATTCTAAAACTGATTAAATTGTTTATTTTCCTCATCAATCTACACACAATACCCCATAATGACAAAGCAAAAACAGGTTTGTAGACATTTTAGCAAATTGATAAAAATACAAAACTGAAATATAAAATTTGCATAAGTATTCATACCCTTTACTCAGTAATTTGTTGAAACACCTTTGGCAGTAATTAAAGTCTTGGGATTTCTTGGGTACGACACGACAAGCTTGGCAAAACTGTATTTGGGGAGAATCTCCCATTCTTCTCTGCAGATCCTCTCAAGTTCTGTCAGGTTGGATGGGGCGCATCGCTGCACTACCGTTCAAAAGTTTGGGGTCGCTGTTTTTGAAATAAAAGCACATTTTTTGTCCATTTAAAATAACATCAAATTGATCAGAAATACAGTGTAGACATCGTTAATGTTGTAAATGATTATTGTAGCTGGAAACGGCTGATTTTGAATGGAATATCTACAGTTGAAGTCGGAAGTTGAGATATACATTTCAACTCAGTTTTTCAAAATTCCTGACATTTAATACTAGTTAAAATTCCCTGTCTTATGTCAGTTAGGATCACCACTTTATTTTAAGAATGTGAAATGTCAGAATAATAGTAGAGAGAATTATTTATTTCAGCTTTAATTTCTTTAATCACATTCCCAGTGGGTCAGAAGTTCACACACACTCAATTAGTATTTGGTGTCATTGCCTTTAAATTGTTTAACTTGGGTCAAGCGTTTCGGCTAGCCTTCCACAAGCTTCCCACAATAAGTTGGGTGAATTTTGGCCCATTCCTCCTGACAGAGCTGGTGTAACTGAGTCAGGTTTGTAGGCCTCCTTGCTCACACACACTTTTTCAGTTCTGCCCACAAATTGTCTATAGTATTAAGGTCAGGGCTTTGTGATGGCCAGTCCAATACCTTGACTTTGTTGTCCTTAAGCCATTTTGCCACAACTTTGTAAGTATGCTTGGGGTCATTGTCCATTTGGAAGACCCATTTGCAACCAAGCTTTAACTTCCTGACTGATGTCTTGAGATGTTGCTTCAATATATACACATAATTTTCCTACCTCATTGTTAGGAGTGTGTAAGTCAGGTGCAGGAGAGCAGAATGTAGTGAACAGGCGCACTTTTTATTCCGGTCAAAATGACAGCACAAAATACATAAAATGTGCTCAAAACACGGAACATAGACAAAAATGAATGCGCGTAACAATATCCACAATATCAAAATACACGTAACACAAGCAATACTACACAAAGACATGATGAGGAACAGAGGAATAAATACATATGAATTGATTGGGGAATGAAAACCAGGTGAGCAGGGAACAAGACAAAGCAAATGGACACATGAAAAATGGAGCGGTGATGGCTAGAAAGCCGGTGACGTCGACCGCCGAACGCCGCCCGAAAAAGGAGAGTAGCCGAATTCGGCGGAAGTCGTGACACTCATGATGCCCCACAACATGATGCTGCCACCCCCGTGCTTCACGGTTGGGATGGTGTTCTTGCAAGCCTCCCCCTTTTCCTCCAAACATAACAGTGGTCATTATGGCCAAACAGTTCTATTTTTCTTTCATCAGACCAGAGGACATCTCTCCAAAAAGTACAACCTTTGTCCCCATTTGCAGTTGCAAACCCTAGTCTGGCTTTTTTACGGCGGTTTTGGAGCAGTGGCTTCTTCATTGCTGAGCGGCCTTTCAGGTTATGTCGATATAGGACTCATTTTACTGTGGATATAGATACTTTTGAACTTGTTTCCTCCAGCATTTTGAGTCCTTTGCTGTAAATTCTGGGATTGATTTGCACTTTTCGCACCAAAGTACGTTCATCTCTAGGAGACAGAACACGTCTCCTTCCCGAGCGGTATGACGGCTGCGTGGTCCCATGGTGTTTATACTTGCGTACTATTGTTTGTACAGATGAACGTTGTACCTCTTGGAAGATTAACCTTCGCCCCAGTCTGAGGTCCTGAGCACTATGGAGAAGGTTTTCATCAAATATCTCTCTTTACTTTTCTCCGTTCATCTTTCCTCGATCCTGACTAGTCTCTCTGTCCCTGCTGCTGAAAATCATCCCCACTGCATTATGCTGCCACCATCATGCTTCACCATAGGGATGGTACAGGTTTCCTCCAGATGTGACGCTTGGCATTCAGGCCAAAGAGTTCAATCTTGGTTTCATCAGACCCGAGAATCTTGTTTATCATGGTCTGATAGTCTTTAGGTGCCTTTTGCCAAACTCCAAGTGGGCTTTCAATTGCCTTTTACTGAGGAGTAGCATCTGTCAGTCCACTCTACCATAAAGGCTTGATTGGTAGAGTGCTGCAGAGTTGGTTGTCCTTCTGGAAGTTTTTCCCATCTCCACAGAGGAACTCTGGAGCTTTGTCAGAATGACCATTGGGTTCTTGGTCACATCCCTGACCAAGACCCTTCTCCCCCGATTGCTCAGTTTGGCCGGGCGGCCAGCTCTTGGAAGAGTCTTGGAAGAAGTATGGAACCACCATGTAAGAATGATGGAGGCCACTGTGTTCTTGGGAACCTTCAATGCTGCAGACATTTTTTGGTACCCTTCCCCAGATCTGTAACTTGACACAATTCTGTCTTTGAGCTCTGCGGACAATTCCTTCGATCTCATGGCTTGGTTTTTGCTACAAAATGCACTGTCAACTGTTGGACCTTATATAGACAGGTGTGTGCCTTTCCAAATAATTTCCAATTAATTAAATGTACCACAGGTGGACTCCAATCAAGTTGTAGAAACATCTCAAGGATGATCAATGGAAACAGGATTTATCTGAGCTCAATTTAGAGTCTCATAGCAAAGGGTCTGAATACTTATTTAAATAAGGTATTTCTGTATTATTTTTTAATTTAAATTAGCACAAATGTATAAAAAACTGTTTTCACTTTGTCATTATGGGGTATTGTGTGTAGATTGAAGAATTTATTTGATACATTAAAAAAAGGCTGTAACGTAACAATGTGGAAAAAATCAAGGGGTCTGAATATTTCCCGAATGCACTGTATATCTGTGCAGTCTTACTGATACATGTCCCCTTCACCCTCTGGTGCAATGGATAACTTGTAATTAAAGTTTGTCTCCAGAAAAACCTTGATGCAAATGAAGTTCCTTTTTATCAAATGGCTATCGGCGGAATTAGTGTGTTTTGTGTTGGGGTCAAAATGACCCCAAAGCACTTTAATTTTTAAAAAAGTCCATATTGATACAGAAACACTATACAATTATATAGATTTGTTAAGAACAAGTTGATTGACAAAGTCATAAAAAATTTGAAGAATTTAATAAACCACCTTTGGGCTATGATCAAAAATATATACGCTTCTTGGGTCAAAATGACCCCAGTCGGTAGCTTGAGGATTAAAGGGATGTTGAAATGATGTCTGCCATAGAATGACAAGCCAATTGATGAACATTTGAAAACTGCCATTTCTCGTGAAGTGGAATGGGCAAAATGGGTTTAGTCAATGCAATTTTTCCAGTTGTCGTGAACAGTCAT
The DNA here is from genome assembly GCF_045679555.1 of Salvelinus alpinus. Lineage (NCBI taxonomy): Eukaryota > Metazoa > Chordata > Actinopteri > Salmoniformes > Salmonidae > Salvelinus > Salvelinus alpinus. Next base: position 17,433,392 of record NC_092108.1, on the reverse strand, counting down.
CGTATGTCAACAGCAGTGTAGAAGCCTTACGGTGGCGGTAGACTTCAGTTTTATACCTCAATGTGCCTAAATGAATTTGCCACATTTGCACAATTGCCTCCATGAATTCTGTATATTTAGTAATGCTGCGTTGGTAGCCAAGTGGGAGCTGGGAATTAATAAATACCAGTTGAATGCATTCACGTGCTTTGAACTCATTCAGAAATGCCGATTGGCTAATTGTCAACAAGCTGTGTCAACCATAAACTAAAAGAACATCTATCATGCTTGTAAATAAATTATATAGTAAAAAAACATTAATAGATTGCTTTTATAAATAATGTTTTGTTACATTTAACTGCTGAAAATTCTGTTATTGAGGTCACTTCCTTACAGTAGCTCAGTTGGTAGAGCAGGTTGCTTATAATGGCAGGATAGTGGGTTCAATTCCTGGGACCACCTGTATGTATAATGTATGCACGCATGACTGTAAGTTGCTTTGGATAAAAATGTTGGCTAAATGGTATACATTTATATATTAGGTGATGTCAGTAAGTGGGAGAAGTTGGAGCCCAGGGATGATAGATGATTTTCCCGCCCGTAATTACCAGTTGGAGTGCCATTCAAGTGATTTTTCCCAGTCGTATGTTGGATATTCCCACTTCCCCCTTGGTTATGAACACAGCATTAGGGAGGTACTATTATCCTTTGCTTCAGACTCTCCTCCCTTTTATGTGAATCACTGAACAACCCTGTTGTTCAGAGGGATCATTTGAGTCACCTCCCACTGGGCACACACTGGTTGAATCAAAATTGTTTCCACGTCAATGCAATGATATTGTGTTGAACCAATGTGGAATAGACATTGAATTGATATCTGTGCCCAGTGGGCTGGCCAGGTGGCAATGCCTGTAAGCCCGCCAGAGACAGGTTGGTGCTGATGTTTATTGTTTTTATCTTTCTTACCGTACCAGCACTACTTGTTTATTGTATTTTATTGTGTATACAATTACTATGGTGGACAAACAAGGGAAAATTATTAAATATTCTTGAATAATTATGTAATTGATTCTTGATTCTTGTCTCGAGTAATCTGTCCCAGGTACTAAATGAAAGTGGTCCTTTTAGACAAGTTTACGATTGACCCTCCTTGTTTCGTTAAATTTGTATTCCGTTTGGTGCCTACAGTAGTAGTGAATACGACCCAAATGCTTCTGAAAGTAGTGTTGGGGGGCTAGTAGGGGGCACTCATCCCTCTGATCTAAATGTTATCTGACAGGGAACACTGCCAAGCAAAGAGAGTCCTCATTTGACAACTTCTTGGCAATACGGGGGCGCTGTTTTCACTTTGGAAAAAATCGTGCCCAAATGAAACGGCCTCGTACTCTGTTCTAGATCATACAATATGCATATTATTATTACTATTGGATAGAAAACACTCAAGTTTCTAAAACTGTTTGAATTATATTTGTCAGTAAAACAGAACTCATTTTGCAGCAAACTTCCATATAGGAAGTGAAAAATCTGAAAACGAGGCTCTGTTTCATGGCCTGCCTATTCAACTGGCTTTTATTTATCGATATGCATGCACTTCATACGCCTTCCACTAGATGTCAACAGGCAGTGGAAGGTGGAATGGGGTGTCTAGCTTGATCTGAGGCCGAACAAGAGTTTTTGGAGTGACAGACCCGGTATTTTCTTTGTCTTCGACGGCGCGTGAGGGAGCCAGAATAATTACAGAGAGCAACGTGAAATACATAAATACTCATCATAAAACATTTATGAAAAATACAGGGTGTACAGCAAATGAAAGATAAACATCTTGTGAATCCAGCCAATATTTCCGATTTAAGTGTTTTACAGCGAAAACACAATATAGAATTATATTAGCTTACCACAATAGCCAAACACACAAACGCATTTATTCACCGCAAAGGTAGCTTTCGCAAAAACCAGCAAAAGATATAAAATGTATCACTAACCTTTGGACAACTTCATCAGATGACAGTCTTATAACATCATGTTATACAATACATTTATGTTTTGTTCGAAAATGTGCATATTTATAGCTACAAATCCTGGTTATACATTGTGAATACGTAGCAACGATTCACCAGAATCTCCAGAGATATTTTGGACACTCACCTAATCTGACCAAAGAACTCATCATAAACTTTACATAAAAATACTTGTTGTATGGCAAATGAAAGATACACTGGTTCTTAATGCAACCGCTGTGTTAGATTTAAAAAAATAACTTTACCATAACATACAGCTTGCGTTATTGTGAGACAGCACTCACCAACACGGCGGAGAATAGGAGTCAACATTTTACACAGAAATAACATCATAGATGTTTTCTTACTTTTGCTGAGCTTCCATCAGAATGTTGTACAAGGAGTCCTTGGTCCAAAATAAATCGTTGTTTGGTTTTAGAATGTCCATTTCTTCTGTCGAATTCGCGCCACAATGCTAGCCAAGGTTGCTAACATTCCCATCCTCTCTTGGCGCAAAGAACGGAAAACTCCAAAAGTCCCAATAAACGTTGAATAAACTGATAAAACTCGGTTGAAAAAACCTACTTTATGATGTTATTATCATATGTATAAAATAAAATCAGAGCCGGAGATATTCGGCGTGTATCCCGAACGCTTTTCAGAAGACAATGTCGAGGTGCTTTGGTGTTATTTTCGATGGTGGCTGCAATGTAAAACTATGATTTATACCTCAAATATGCACATTTTCGAACAAAACATAAATGTATTGTATAACATGTTATAAGACTGTCATCTGATGAAGTTGTTTCTTGGTTAGTGACTAATTTTATCTCTATTTTGTCGGTTTTGTGAAAGCTACCTATGCGGTGGAAACATGGTGAAAATATGCGGTTGTGTGTTTGGCTATTGTGGTTAGCTAATAGAAATACATATTGTGTTTTCGCTGTAAAACATTTTAAAAATCGGAAATGATGGCTGGATTCACAAGATGTTTATCTTTCATTTGCTGTATTGGACTTGTGATTTCATGAAAATTGTATTATATGATATCCCTGTCCCGTTATGCTAGGCTATGCTAGTCAGCTTTTTTGATGAGGAGGATCCCGGATCCGGGAGGGTGATGAAGTAGAGGTTATTAAACTGAGTTCCTGTCTCTGGTCTTTCTACATCCCATGACACTTATACCAAGACTAGGGATCTTAACCCTGGTTTCTAACATGGCTGCTCATCATAAAATACCATTGTGGTGAAGAAATTCCCCTCTGGTTCTATCTGGTTGGATCCCCAACTTCAATGGATGGCATTGTTAATCTGAATGGCATTGTTAATGTGAATGCATTATTTCATCTATTCAAGCCAGTATCAGCATCAGGTCAGGATGACCCAGATACTTGCTATAAGCTTTACAAAGAAGGGATTTTAAACGTTCATGAAACACTGCCTGAACAAAAGCTCCCATGACAACCAGGTATATATTGTGAAGAAAAAGGTGTTCAATTTCAAACCACGAAAACAAACTCCTGTCTGCTGTTATATTGACAATAGTGGGTGGTTCATTTGTCCTTGTTTTTGTTTGCTTGGAAAGGGATTTGTTTTCATGCACTTGATCCCTTTGATGTAATTAATAAGAATGGATTACATGTTAAGAACATTTATTAATAGTCTTGCACCTCAAAGAGCAGAGCTGGGCTTCGTGCTTGGCATTATAATATATTGTTTTAGGGTTAGAAATCATTCCAAATTGTGCAATTTTTGTATTTATTCATGATTCATGATAAAATGTGGTTTAGCATTTGAAATTAAACTGTTTAAAAATAATATGGAATGAAAATGGACATAAATGAACAAAACGTCAGAATATAATTTGGGTGAACTATCAAGTACATTTCTTTAATCGCAAAACTGAAAGTTACAAAATTATCAGTTGTTGAGAACATTTTCAGACGCAACGAGGGAGGCCGGATATTCTACCCTCCTTTGATCAGCGCTGTAGAACAATGTTAAGAATGTGAATTTCCTTGTTGTCTGGGCAGTTTTGTTATCTTTGACATTTGAGGAGGCTGCAGGCAACAACTTTTGTACAACACTGATATGTGTAATACAATGGAGAGTTTGTCTGCACAAACAAATGGAAACATAGATCTCCAGGAATATTAAACATGAGGGAGAGATAGAGAAAGGGTTTATTGTCAAGTGGAGACAGTCACTGTAAATTCATGTTGCTGTTTCTTTATTTTTTATTTAACCTTTATTTAACTTGGCAAATCAGTTAAGAACAAATTCTTATTTTATAATGACGGACTACCCCGGCCAAACCTTCCCCTAACCCAGACCACGCTGGCCAATTGTGCGCGGCCCTATGGGACTCCCAGTCACAGCCGGTTGTGATACAGCCCGGGATCAAACCAGGGTTTGTAGTGACACCTCTAGCACTGAGATGCAGTGTCTTAGACTGCTGTGCCACTCAGGAGCCCCTGTTACATTATTGCATGTATGTTTTATATTATAGCTCATTTTCTATCGAACATTTCTAACAGGAAAAGTCAGCAAGAACAATGATGTTCAGCTAAATTAAATGGTTTCGACACCATTCAATATCATTCACCATTTAAATTAATTCATGAATTTCAGCACATCTAACATCCTGACAAAATAATTCAAAGTTAAATTGCAATTGAAGGCAAAAAGCACTGGAGCAGATACAGATATACACTGATGTTGGGACCTTGACAAACTTATCAGTGAGTGAATGATGATCATGAGAACACACAATACTGATGGCTATAGCTATACTCAACAAGTACCCCACTGGGCACAGACGTCAATTCAACACCTATTCCATGTTCGTTCAACCTCATTTAAATTCAATTACATGGAAACAATGTTGATTCAACCAATGTGTGCCTAGTGGGATATTATTCTTCTGGCTTATTCTATCTAGCTCTATTTGTGATATTTTGCGCTGTGCTGGCTCGCTAGCTTGCTAAGTAATCAATCCTACAATGATATCTACGATGACGTAGACAATAACAATTTGATTACGTGCTGCATCTGAAGTCGGATTCTTAAATGTTAAGAAACCTTTTTCTGGTGCGAACCTGCGCGCACAACTTTTCATGATGTCGTTGGGAAATGAGTCTACATCAGTGCACTATTTGTGACAAGAGCACTATTAGGCCCTGGTCAAAAGTAGTCCTCTATATAGGGAATATGGTGTTATTTGGGACAGGCCCTCTGTCTGGGTATTCCTCACTGTATTCAGACCTGTCTTGAATCAAAAGGCTGCAATTTGAACACACACAATGTATTAACCCGGATATCAAAGACCAATATCCCTTGAGGAAATGGAGGCCAGGCTTGGGCATGTTACTTTCTAAATGTGTATATGTTTTATTGTCACATACACCAGATAGGTGATTTGAAAAGTGTTGTTTTACATTGTCAGCCATGGTATTATGGCATCCCTGGAGCAAATGAGGGTTAAGTGCCTTGCTCAAGGGCACAATGCCAGATTTTTCACCTTGTTGGCCCGGTTATTCAATCCAGTGACTTTCAGTTTACTGGCCCAATGCTCTAACCGCTAGGCTACCTGACACCCGTACAGTTACAGTACCTGTCCAAAATTGTAATCCGTAACGTTTGGATTACCCAAACGCAGTAATGTAATCTGATTACTTTCCAAACTAAATCAAAAGGATCCATCAAACACATTTGGTGTCAATATAGTGGTCTCTGACTTGTCAGACTCGCTCAGGTGGAACAAACTTAAACTTGCGCGTATTTTCACTGCTGATTTGAATATCATTGATAAAACAGAAATGTGTACAAATGTATTTTTTCGCAAACACCCTTTATTTTTGTGACCTTTTTTGTACTTTTTTTTCATTGGGGGTGGGGGGTTACAGGTATAACATACTGTCACGTCGGTATGAATAATCCAGGAGACAGATGCAGGAATGCGTAATAATTTTTTTTATTGTACCCAAATTACGGCGTGCCATGTAAAGGCACTGGACGAAGGCCAAACAAACACTATACAAAAACCCAGGGTTGAAACCCAAACAAAAGAGAGGGGAGTACCTCGAAAAAATAACACACGCGCACAATGATTAACACACAGGACAGGACCTGTAATCATCTGCGCAAATCCACAATGGCACGAAATCCAAAACACACAGTACAGGTACTCACACGCACCAACGGACATAGTAACAATAATCGACAGCAACATGGTCAACAAAGGGCACACTTATACAATTACTAATCAGTGGGAATAGGGGACAGGTGTGAGTAACGAAAGTTCCGGAGGGATCCGTGACATATACAAATTCATATAATTATATAATCACTTCATATTCACCCGTGGGCTGCCACTCACAAAGAAAAAAAAAACAAAGGCAGATAAAGACAGTACATACATACAGTACATTACAGAGTTTATAATTGTTTTAGAATAAATGTAGTATGTAATGTAAAATAAACTAAAAGGATTACGTGTTACATCTCAAGTAGGATTCTTAAATGTAAAGAAGCCTCATTCTGGTGCCCATCCCACAGATTTCCACTGGTCTAATGTCCATTGCTCGTGTTTCTTGGCCCAAGCAAGTCCCTTCTTATTATTGGTGTCCTTTAGTAGTGGTTTCTATGCAGCAATTCGACCATGAAGGCATATTCACGCAGTCTCCTCTGAACAGTTGATGTTGAGATGTGTCTGTGAAGCATTTATTTGGGCTGCAATCTGAGATGCAACTCTAATGAATTTATCCTCTGCAGCAGAGGTAACTCTGGGTCTTCCTTTCCTGTGGCGGTCCTCATGAGAGTCAGTTTCATGATAGCAGTTGATGGTTTTTGCGACTGCACTTGAAGAAACTTTCAAAGTTCTTGACATTTTCCGGATTGACTGACCTTCATGTTTTAATGTAATGATGGACTGTCATTTCTCATTGCTTATTTGAGCTTTTCTTGCCATAATATGGACTTTGTCTTTTACCAAATAGGGTTATCTTGTGTATACCACCCATACCTTGCCACAATACAACTGAATGGCTCAAACGCATAACGCACAAATTAACTTTTAACAAGGCACACCTGTTAATTGAAATTCATTCCAGATGAATACCTCATGAAGCTGGTTGAGAGAATGCCAAGAGTGTGCAAAGCTGTCATCAAGGCAAAGGGTGGCTACTTTACTTTATTTATTTTGATTTTTATTATCATAATAATTTTTTTCAAAAGTATTATTCACCTCATATCTGAAATCCACAACAGAAGCTAGCCAGAAGTTAGCCAGCTCACTAGCTAACGTATTCAGCTATCCACGGCTAGCGGTCATCAGCTATCCTTTAGCTCGGAAAGCTATCGCCAGTTTTGTACAACGCGACTCAGACCAGTACATACCGGACCTATTTTCTCTCCATATCCCCAGATTTCTACCGCAAGCTCTGGACTTTTACACCTGGATCTAACTAGCTAACTAGCTGCTATCCGAGTGACTATTGGCTAAGGTCGATTCCGGAGCAAACACCAATTATCCTGGAGCTAGCCAGCTGAAGAGTTCCATCAGCCACTCCTGGGCTACAATCACCTATCCGGACCCGTGTTACTGCCGATATGCGGAGCCCCACCGGACCTTCACGACTGGAATACCGACGTTACCTGCCCGAGGGAGTTATTAAACTGGCCCCTCCATCGCGACGTAACCTGAACGCCTATCTGCTAACTGCGGCCCGCTAATTGTTAGCTGTCTTGAGCATATCGGCTACTATCTGAACCGGTCTATCGAACAATCTTCTTGGGCCACTATAACTATAACTATTTTGACAATTGGTTTGGTCCCCTCTACCACACGGAACCCCACTAATCTAACGACGGAAACGCACAGGGTGGCTAAAAACAGACCTCCATCTTCTGCTAGCTTGCTACCCATGGCTCGGCTAGCTGTCTGAATCGCCGTGACCTCAACCAACCTCACTACTCACTGGACCCTTATGATCACTCGGCTAAGCATGCCTCTCAATGTCAATGTCCCTTGTCCATTGCTGTTCTGGTTAGTGTTTATTGGCTTATTTCACTGTATAGCCTCTAGCCCTGCTCATTATACCTTATCCAACCCTTATCCAACCCCAGTTCCTCCACCCACACATGCGATGACATCACCTGGTTTCAATCATGTTTCTAGAGACAATATCTCTTTCATCATCACTCAATGCCTAGGTTTACCTCCACTGTATTCACATCCTACCACACCTTTGTCTGTACATTATGCCTTGAGTCTATTCTATTGCACCCAGAAACCTGCTCCTTTTACTCTCTGTTCCAAACGTACTAGACGACCAGTTCTTATAGCCTTTAGCCGTACCCTCATCCTACTCCTCCTCTGTTCCTCTGGTGATGTAGGGGTTAATCCAGGCCCTGCAGTGCCTAGTTCCACTCCTATTCCCCAGGCGCTCTCTTCTGTAACCGTAAAAGCCTTGGTTTCATGCATGTTAACATTAGAAGCCTCCTCCCTAAGTTTGTTTTATTGACTGCTTTAGCACACTCTGCCAACCCGGATGTCTTAGCCATGTCTGAATCCTGGCTTAGGAATACCACCAATAACTCTGAAATCTCCATCCCTAACTACAACATTTTCAGACAAGATAGAACGGCCAAAGGGGGCGGTGTTGCAATCTACTGCAGAGATAGCCTGCAGAGTTTTGTCCTACTATCCAGGTCTGTACCCAAACAATTTGAACGTCTACTTTTAAAAATCCACCTCTCTAAAAACAAGTCTCTCACCATTGCCGCCTGCTATAGACCACCCTCTGCCCCCAGCTGTGCTCTGGATACCATATGTGAACTGATTGCCCCCCATCTATCTTCAGAGCTCGTGCTGCTAGTTGACCTAAACTGTGACATGCTTAACACCCCGGCCATCCTACAATCTAAGCTTAATGCCCTCAATCTCACAAAAATTATCAATGAACCTACCAGGTACAACCCCAAAGCCGTAAACACGGGCACCCTCATAGATATCATCCTAACCAACTTGCCCTCTAAATACACCTCTGCTGTTTTCAACCAAGATTTCAGCGATCACTGCCTCATTGCCTGCATCTGTAATGGGTCAGCGTTCAAACGACCTCCACTCATCACTATCAAATGCTCCCTGAAACACTTCAGCGAGCAGGCCTTTCTAATCGACCTGGCCTGGGTATCCTGGAAGGATATTGACCTCATCCCGTCAGTAGAGGATGCCTGGTTATTTTTTTTAAATGCCTTCCTCACCATCTTAAAAAAGCATGCCCCATTCAAGAAATTTAGAACCAGGAACAGATATAGCCCTTGGTTCTCTCCAGACCTGACTGCCCTTAACTTCTTATGGCTGCAGGGGCAGTATTGAGTAACTTGGAAAAAGGTGCCCATTTCAAACGGCCTCGTACTCAATTCTTGCTCGTACAATATGCATATTATTATTACTATTGGATAGAAAACACTCTAGTTTCTAAAACCGTTTGAATTAAATCTGTGAGTAAAACAGAACTCATTTTGTAGCAAACTTCCTGACAGGAAGTGGAAAATCTGAAATCGATGCTCTGTTCTAGGGCCTTCCACTAAATGTGCTTGATATGTATTAGTATACATGCACTTCATACGCCTTCCACTAGATGTCAACAGGCAGTGAGAGAAGAAATGGAGTGTATAACTTGATCTGAGGTCGAAAAAAAGCTCTTGGCATGACGTGACACCAATTTCCTGTTTTCTGGAACGCGCGAGAAGGGACCTGGTATTGCCTTCTGAAAAGCTGTCGTTATAGACGACTAATATCTCCGGCTTTGATTTTATTTGATAAATGTGACAATATCATCGTAAAGTATGTTTTTTCAATATAGTTTTATTAGATTATTGAATTTTTTTTCGGGACGTTAGGCGTGTTGCTTTGTCTGCGTTTGTTCAGGAAGGAGAGCTTCGCGCCACTTTGCTAGCTTTCCGTGCTAATTGACTGGAGAAGAGGACATTCTAAATCCAAACAACGATTGTTCTGGACAAAGGACCCCTTGTACAACATTCTGATGGAAGATCATCAAAAGTAGGACCCATTTTATGATGCTATTTCATATATCTGTCGAACATGTTGTACTAGTAGTTTGCTCCCAGATCTTGGGCACTCTCTCGCTATAACTAAGCTGGATGTCGTAATGAAGTTATTTTTAGAATTCTAACACGGCGATTGCATTAAGAACTAGTGTATCTATAATTTCCTATACAACATGTATTTTTTAGTAATGTTTATGAATAGTTATTTGGTCAGAATATGTGAGTGTCAGAAAAATATCCGGACGTTGTGGGAAAAAGATGCTACGATGCTAAGATGCTACATTAGCACAATGTATAACCACTGATTTCAGCTCTAAATATGCACATTTTCGAACAAAACATAAGTGTATGTATAACCTGATGTTATAGGACTGTCATCTGATGAAGCTTATCAAGGTTAGTCAAAAATTATATATCTTTTGCTGGTTTGTTACGATCGCTAACTTTCGCTGCTGGTAAATGGCTTGTGTTTCTCGCTATTGTTGTAAGCTAATATAATGCTATATTGTGTTTTCGCTGTAAAACACTTAAGAAATCGGAAATATTGCCTGGAATCACAAGATGCCTGTCTTTCATTTGCTGTACACCATGTATTTTTCAGAAATGTTTAATGATGAGTATTTAGGTATTTGACCTTGTGTCTGTAATTACTCTGGCTGCTTCGGTGCTATTTCTGACGGTAGCTGTGATGGTAGCTGCAATGTAAAACTGATTTATACCTCAAATATGCACATTTTTCGAACAAAACATAGATTTAATGAATAACATGTTATAAGACTGTCATCTGATGAAGTTGTTTCTTGGTTAGTTAGGTTGGTTCTTGGTTAGTTAGGTTGGTTTTGTGCATGCTACCTGTGCTGTGAAAAATGTCTGTCCTTTTTTGTATTTGGTGGTGAGCTAACATACATATACGTGGTGTTTTCGCTGTAAAACATTTTAAAAATCGGACATGTTGGCTGGATTCACAAGATGTTTATTTTTCAAATGCTGTATTGGACTTGTTAATGTGTGAAAGTTAAATATTTCAAAAAAATATATTTTGAATTTCGCGCCCTGCACTTGAAGTGGCTGTTGTCATATTGTGCCCGGCTTCGGGCTTGCAGCCCAAAGAAGTTAACCAACACAAAAACATCCTGTGGCGTTCTGCATTAGCATCGAACAGCCCCGGTGAAACGCAACTTTTCAGGGAAGTTAGAAACCAATATACACAGGCAGTTAGAAAAGCCAAGGCTAGCTTGTTCAAGCAGAAATTTGCTTCCTGCAACACAAACTCAAAAAAGTTCTTGGACATTGTAAAGTCCATGGAGAATAAGAGCACCTCCTCCCAGTTGCTCACTGCACTGAGGATAGGAAACTCTGTCACCACCGATAAATCCACTATAATTGAGAATTTCAAAAAGCATTTTTCTACGGCTGGCCATGCTTTCCACCTGGCCACCCCTACCCCAGTCCTAGTGAAAAGTCAACTGTCCCGGTTGATATATTATCGTATAGATATTTGAAAAACACCCTGAGGATGGATTATAAAAAACGTTCGACATGTATCTGTGGACATTATGGATATAATTTGGAATTTTTGTCTGCGTTGTCGTGACCGCTCTTTCCGGTGGATTCCTGGGCATAACGCACCAAACTAACCAAGGTATTTGGATATAAAAAAATATCTTTATGGAACAAAAGGAACATTTGTTGTCTAACTGGGAGTCTCGTGAGTGAAAAATCCGAAGATCATCAAAGGTAAACGATTAATTTGATTGCTTTTCTGATTTTCGTGACCAAGTTACCTGATGCTAAGTGTACTTATTGTTTTGTCGAGCGATCGATAAACTCACACAAACGCTTGTATTGCTTTCGCTGTAAAGCATAATTTCAAAATCTGAGACGACAGGTGGATTAAAAACTTCTTCAGGCTGCAAGCCCGAGGTCGGTACACTTATGACAACATCCAGCTCAAGTGCAGGGCGCGAAATTCAAAATATACTTTTTAGAAATATTTAACTTTCACACATTAACAAGTCCAATACAGCATTTGAAAGATAAACATCTTGTCAATCCAGCCAACATGTCCGATTTTTTAAATGTTTTACAGAGAAAACACCACATATATTTATGTTAGCTCACCACCAAATAAAAAAGGAGGACAGACATTTTTCACAGCACAAGTAGGATGCAAGTAGCATGCACAAGCCAACCTAACTAACCTAGAACCAACCTAAATAACCTAGAAAAAACTACCTCAGATGACAGTCCTATAACATGTTACACAATAAATCTATGTTTTGTTCAAAAAATTTGCATATTTTAGCTATAAATCAGTTTTACATTACTGCTACCATCATAGCTACAGTCAGAAATCGCACGGGAGTAGCCAGAGAAAATACAGACACCAACGTCAACTACTAATTACACATCATAAAACATTTCAGAGAAATATATGGTGGATAGCTAATGAAAGAGAAAGATCTTGTGAATGGATCCAATATTTCCGATTTTTGTAGTGTTTTACAGCGAAAACACAATATATCGTCATATTAGCTTACTACACTAGCTAACATCACAACAGCATTGACTCAAGGCAAACGGTAGCATAGCACAGTTCGACAGATATATGAAAAAGCATCCCAAATTGGGTCCTTATCTTTGTTGATCTTCCATCAGAATGTTCTCCAAGGGGTCCTTTGTTCAGAAATGTCTTTATTTCGATCCAGAACGAACAATTTCCCTCTTGAATTAGCAAGCACACTGGCAGTGCGACGCTAACCTCTCCATCTTGAAAAAATTCTTGCGTCGCATCACGTCTAAAGTCCAGAAAACATTTCAATAATATAATTAAACTATATTGAAATAACATACTTTAGGATGATATTGTGACATGTATCAAATAAAATCTAAGCCAGAGATCATATTCACCTTTACAGAGTGTTTTCCAGGAGCCGAGTCCAGGTGCTACTTCGCGCCCAGAAAGAAAAATAAACTGCGCAATACTCACTCAAAGAGGCTGTGTTCAAATACAGGACGAGATAATCAACTGATTTCTTCTCTCACTTCCGCATGACACCCAGAGGAAGGCGTATGACGTGTTTCTACAGTCCTAAGTGACATGCCCTTTTATAGACAAGGGCTCGAAGAGCGACATCGATTTTGGAAATCTCACTTCCGGATAGGAAATGGACTGTAAAAATAGTTCTGTTCCACTTAGAGAAATAATTAAAACGGTTTTAGAAACTAGAGACTGTTTTCTATCCAATAGTCATAATAATATGCATATTGTAAGAGCAAAAATTGATTAAGAGGCCGTTTGAAAATTTGCACATATTTTCCAGTTTTCAATACGCCCCCTGCAGCCATAACAGGTTAACAAAAGGCTAAGGTGTGTTTTGCAATATTGCACTTGTGATTTCATGAATATGAATATTTTCTAGTAATATTATTTACCTGTGGCGCTATGCTACGCTATGCTATTCAGCGTTGCTGATGACAATTACCCCGGATTCAGGATGGGTGGTTCAGAAAGGTTAACAACCCTCCAGACGAGCTTCAATGCCATACAACTCTCCTTCCGTGGCCTCCAACTGCTCTTAAATACAAGTAAAACTAAATACATGCTCTTCAACCAATCGCTACCTGCCCCTGTCCGCCCGTCCAGCATCACTACTCTGGACGGTTCTGACTTAGAATATGTGGACAACTACAAATACTTAGGTGTCTGGCTAGACTGTAAACTTTCCTTCCAGACTCACATCAAACATCTCCAATCCAAAGTTAAATCTAGAATTGGCTTCCTATTTCACAACAAAGCATCCTTCACTCATGCTGCTAAACATACCCTTGTAAAACTGACCATCTTACTGATCCTCAACTTCGGCGATGTCTTTTTCAAAATAGCCTCCAACACCCTACTCAACAAATTGGATGCAGTCTATCACAGTGCCATCCATTTTGTCACGAAAGCCCCATATACTACCCACCACTGCGACCTGTACGCTCTCGTTGGCTGGCCCTCACTTCATACTCGTCGCCAAACCCACTGGCTCCAGGTCATCTACAAGACCCTGCTAGTTAAAGTCCCGCCTTATCTCTGCTCGCTGGTCACCATAGCTGCACCCACCCGTAGCACGTGTTCCAGCAGGTATATCTCACTTGTCACCCCCAAAGCCAATTCCTCCTTTGGCCGCCTCTCCTTCCAGTTCTCTGCTGCCAATGACTGGAACGAACTACAAAAATCTCTGAAACTGGAAACACTTATCTCCCTCACTAGCTTTAAGCACCAGCTGTCAGAGCAGCTCACAGATTACCGCACCTGTACATAGCCCATCTATAAATAGCCTAAACAACTACCTCTTCCCCTACTGTATTTATTTATGTATTTTGCTCCTTTGCACCCCAGTATTTCTACTTTGCACACTCATCTACTGTCAAATCTACCATTCCAGTGTTTTACTTGCTATATTTTATTTACTTCGCCACCATGGCCTTTTTTTGCCTTTACCTCCCTTATCTCACCTCATTTGCTCACATTGTATATAGACTTGTTTTTGTACCATATTATTGACTGTATGTTTGTTTATTACATGTGTAACTCTGTGATGTTATGTGTCGATCTGCTTTGCTTAATCTTGGCCAGGTCGCAATTGTAAATGAGAACTTGTTCTCAACTTGCCTACCTGGTTAAATAAAGGCTAAATAAATCAAATATAAAAAACTTTGAAGAATCTCAAATTTTTTAACACTTTTTTGGTTACTACATGATTATTGTGTTATTTCATAGTTTTTACGTCTTCACTATTATTCTACAATGTAGAAAATAGTAAAAATGAAGAAAAACCCTTGGATGAGTAGGTGTGTCCAAACTTTTGACTGGTACTGTATATCTTCTCCCAAATACTTCAAATGGGAAACAAGATGGGAAGTAGATATGGCGTCCTCCATCGGGGTCTTGAGAGGCAGTAGGGCTGATTTGGTTAAATACATTTTATAACTGCGATAAAGCTGAATTCATATATGATCTTCAATGCATTTGGAAGTGATTGAGATATATTGTCCGCGTATAATGAGATTAACTTCTTTGGGGTAGAGGGCAGTATTTTCACGTCCGGATGAAAAGCATGCCCAGAGTAAACGGCCTGCTACAAAGCCATAAAAGCTAGAATATGCATGTTAGTATATTTGGATAGAAAACACTGTTTGGATGATGTATGTGAGTATAACAGAACTCATCAGGCAGGCAAAAACTTGAGAAAAAATCCAACCAAGAAGTGATACATCTGAGGATGGTCGATTTTCAACTAAGCTCCTATTGAAGATACAGTGGGATATTGGTAATGTTGCACTTCCTAAGGCTTCCACTAGATGTCAACAGTCATTAGAACCTTGTCTGATGCCTCTATTGTTTAGTGGGGCCGAAGGAGAGAGGAATGAGTCAGGTCTGCAATGACCTGAACATGCTCTGACCATGCGCGTTCACGAGAGAGCGAGCTCTGTTCCATCGCAATTCTGAAGACACAGGAATACTCCGGTTGGAACAATATTGAAGAATTATGTTAAAAACGTCCTAAAGATTATTTCAATACTTCGTTTGTCATGTTTTTAAGGACTGTAATATAACTTTTTAAACTTTTCGTCCGTACTTTCCGCTGGACCTGCCCGGGCGTCGTAAGTTTGGAAAGTGTACTGAACGCTAGAACAACAAGGAGGAATTTGGACATAAATGATGCACATTATTGAACAAAAAAAACATTTATTGTGGAACTGGGATTCCTGGGAGTGCATTATGATGAAGATCATCAAAGGTATGTGAATGTTTATATTGTTACTTCTGACTTCTGTTGACTGCATAATATGGGGGCTATATTTGTGTCTTGTTTGGGCTCTGAGCGCCGACTCAGATTATTGCATGGTTTGCTTTATTCGTAAAGCTTTTTTGAAATCTGACACAGCGGTTGCATTAACTTCTTGACGCTAGGAGGCAGAATTTTTATGTTTGGAAAAATAACGTTCCCAATGTAAACGGCCTATTTCTCAGGCCCAGATACTAGAATATGCATATAATTTACATATTAGGATAGAAAACACTCTAAAGTTTCCAAAACTGTCAAAATATTGTCTGTGAGTGTAACATAACTCATTTTGCAGGCGAAAACCTGAGGAAATCCAACCCGTAAGTGCCTCTTATTTTGATAAATCCCTGTTCCATTGCCTGCCTATTCTCCGTTTAATGGGAAATCAACCAGATTCCTTTTCCAATGGCTTCCACAGGTTGTGAACAGTCATTAGACATAGTTTCAAGCTTTTATTCAGAAAAATTAGCGAGATTTATCAAATCGCGTCAGTGTCCTTGATTAGTTCTTGTGCGCGAAAATGGTAATTCGACATTTTATTTCTGTCTTGTATTGAATTACTTTACCCTCCGGTTGAAATATTATCGATTATTTATGTTAAAAACAACCTGAGGAGTGATTATAAAAACGTTTCTACGAACTTTACGGATACTATTTGGAATTTTTGTCTGCCCTTCACGACCGGCACGAGCCTGTGAATTACTGAACATAACGCACAAACCAAATGGAAGTTTTTGGATATAAAAATCATCTTTATCGAACAAAAGGAACATTTATTGTGTAACTGGGAGTCTCGTGAGTGCAAACATCCGAAGATCATCAAAGATAAGCGATTAATTTTATTGCTTTTCTGACTTTCGTGACCAATCTACATTGCTGCTAGGTGTTCGTAATGTTTTGTCTCGTGATCGATAAACTCACACAAATGCTTGGATTGCTTTCGCTGTAAAGCATATTTTCAAAATCTGACACGACAGGTGGATTGCTATATTGCACTTGTGATTTCATGAATATAAATATTTTTAGATTTTTTTTTGAATTTGGCGCTCTGCAATTCAGCGGTTGTTGATGACAATTATCCCGCTAAAGAGAAACCGTGCGCCAAGAGGAGAAGTGCATCTAAAAATCCATGCATACCAGTTGTATCTTTTAGCAATGTTTATTATGAGTATTCCTGTAAATTGATGTGGCTCTCTGCAAAATCAAAGGATGTTTTGTGACTTCAGAATGGAAGGCGCCAATGTAAACTCAGATTTTTTTTATATAAATATGAACTTTACCGAACAAAACATACATGTATTGTGTAACATGAAGTCCTATGAGTGTCATCTGATGAAGATCATCAAAGGTTAGGGATTCATTTTATCTATATTTCTGCTTTTTGTGAATCCTCTCTTTGGCTGGAAAAATGGCTGTGTTATTCGGTGAATAGGCACTCACCTAACATAATCGTTTGGTTTGCTTTCGTCGTAAAGCTTTTTTGAAATCGGAGACTGTGGCTGGATTTACAACAAGTGTATCTTTAAAATGGTGTAAAATACATGTATGTTTGAGGAATTTTAATTATGGGATTTCTGTTGTTTTGAATTTGGCGCCCTGCACTTTCACTGGCTGTTGAAGAGGTGGGACGCTAACATCTCACATACCCTAGAGAAGTTAAATGATCAGTATATTGGGAAATTGGTGTTATTTATTTTGATTCATGGATTACCTGGGCTCGCTTTGTCTGCTGCTTCTAGTGATTCTGAACGGAGCAGATCAGATATTGCTTGTTATAACTATGGCTATAACTTTTGGCATATAGTATGTTAATCATATTAATGAAATTGAAACCAATTCCCATATGTTCCAAGACAGACCCGAGATATGACCATTTTAGTCTATCAAAATACATTTCTGCATTAGGAGATAAAACAGCCCAAGGAGCTATTGTTTCTGATGAAGCATTTCAGATATCTACTAGTCGACGCAGGTTATCCGATGATAAAAGTTTTATTAGCAAACCCGCTTTGGTCCGTGTGGACCAAAAGGCTAAGAAAGTCTCGAGACGGGATGGCAACATTTTGGCAAACAGTTTAATATCTTTGTTTATCAACACCAGGGGGCGATAGTGAGGACACTGGATCAAATCAAATGTTTATTTGTCACGTGTGCCGAATACAACAGGTGTAGGCCTTACAGTGAAATACTTTACACTACCGTTCAAAAGTTTGGGGTCACTTAGAAATGTCAGTGTTTTTGAAAGAAAAGCATTTTTTTTGTCCATTAAAATAACATCAAATTGATCCGAAATACAGTGTAGACATTGTTAATGTTGTAAATGACTATTGTAGCTGGAAAGCATGTCTACGTAGGTGTACAGTGGCCCATTATCAGAAACCATCACTCCTGTGCTACAATGCACGTTGTGCTAGCTAATCCAAGTTTTTCATTTTAAAAGGCTAATTGATCATCAGAAAACCCTTTTTGCAATTATGTTAGCACAGCTGAAAACTGTTGTTCTGGTTAAAGAAGCAATAAAACTGGCCTTTTTTAGACTATCTGGAGCATCAGTATTTGTGGGCTCAAATGGCCAGAAACAAAGACCTTTCTTCTCTTATTTAGCAGACATCACTTGCTTATATTCAGTCAATATTGTTTCAGAGCATAGTTGACCACAGCGGATAGGCTATATATAACAATATTTTGAAGATTATTTTGTTTTACAAAAAACAAAAGTTAGTAACTCATCTGAATAAAGGCCAAAATAATATTTATAAAGGCCAAAATATTTATTTATGTTTTTAGAGGGAGAGAAACCAAGGACATCCCGGCCAGCCAAACCCTCCCTTAACCCGGATGACGCTGGGCCAATTGTGCACCACCCTATGTGACTCCCAATCACAGCCAGATGTGATACAGCCTGGATTCAAACAAGTGAATGTTGTGATGCCTTTTGCAGTGAAATGCAGTGCCTTAGGCCACTGCGCAACTCGTGAGCCATGACCAATATGACCAAAATATATTGTCCTGCTAATAGCCCATCCTAGAAACTTTGTTTGAAGAATTCACAGCCTGCTACGCTTGTGAAAAATAGGGTTAATAATAATATTAATACTTTTTCCCCCTTCCACATGTTAACAGTTCCAATTGATAATGTTTTTTTATCAATTATTATATTTGAGTTTAACCACAATATTTGCTTTATTACTTGTTCTGTCTTTTCTGGTGGATTAAACTGAAATTGCAACCAATCACGGCCGGTTGTGATACAGCCAACCTAAGTAAGAAATACATTTGACGATAGAATCCTCCCCTACTCGCCTACTCTCCTACTCTCTCCAAGTCTATTGTTATGCTAATAGCCACAATGGCACTGTACAATGTGACTGTGTGTATTTGAGAGAGTATTTTCCAGAAAGGAACAATTTGTTTACTTTCATTAGCCTACTTTGTTCCAATATTTCTGTCATTCAGTGATATTTATTCCCATAGGAATTCATTATGGATCCATAACTAAAAAAACATCTGCATTTTGAAAGAGTATTTTTATCATTATTTTATTAACGAAAGCATAAAGACGCTGATGAAGAAATAGGGTACTGTACAGTATATGGTTTATCTGACATTTTGCGGTCGCATGAGGTCGCCCACACGCACTTTAAACACTTGGATAATAAAGCATATAAAGCATTTTGAAGATAGAAGCCGCCTGCATTTGTTTATTAGGCTACTGTGCAGTCTGACAAGTAAACATAGCCTACAGTACATACTGTAGTAAACATGGTAAAGTGCCTAATTCCTTACATAAGGGAGAGCAGGCCATGTCCAGACTTTCTTGGTGATCTCATTAACTCTGTCTTTAATGCTTTTTCAGGTTGCATCAGTCATGGACAGAAACTTCTGAGACACAGTATTAATGATAAATACCTGGTGGTTCACTGGTAAGCCATATTTGCCTCGGCATCCATCCCAGTTGGTATTCTGTGTCCACTCGTGGTATCGCTCTTCGGTTACCATTCTTGGAATAGCAGAACAGCAGAACGGTCCGGACGGCCCTTGCTGTGTCTGGTGAACAGTTGGTCAAGTTCTGTTGTCAGAATAGGAATGGAAATGTCAGGGTGAACAGACGACCCGACGAACCCGTGGGATAGAAAAATGATAGTAAACGATAATATATTAAACTAAGAGTAAGACTGGCCTGCAGAGGCTGAGTTATTATGGTGTCCACTCTAGCTTCCTGCAGCTAGTCTGGGCGTCGAGGAAATGGGTTTTACTAGAGGTTGATAAAACTTTACAGACACATTCCATTCTATGATCAGTGGTGCATTGTGGGAGATGTATTCCATGGACAGGATGTGGGGTGGTTGTAACCGAGATAGAGAGCTTGGAGGAACAGAACAAAGGCCTCAGTATTTCTTATTATCCTGGCATCTGGGAGACAGCACCAGATGACCAGAGGATGAACCCAAAGTAGCTTATGGTGCCCCCCAATCTATATTGGAGGGGTGGAACCAAGCATTCTGGTTATCAGCTATATAAAAGGGTAGGGTCTCAGCCTAACAGTCAAGACCTTTGGGCTGACGTTTTCATTATTAAAACATTGAATCGATCTGAAATAAATATGTTTTTTTA
Organism: Salvelinus alpinus; assembly: GCF_045679555.1. Classification (NCBI taxonomy): domain Eukaryota; kingdom Metazoa; phylum Chordata; class Actinopteri; order Salmoniformes; family Salmonidae; genus Salvelinus; species Salvelinus alpinus. The sequence continues at coordinate 17,412,889 of NC_092108.1, read as the reverse complement.
AAGAAATGACCAAGTCTCTCTCAATGCTGAATTTCCACAACATTTTTGGCAACGAAGATGGGATCTGCAACTTCACCTGTTGACCGCTCCTGAAGATCAGGGTCTCCTGTGCACAGGGGATCAGAAATTGGGATCTCAGGGTAAACCACGTTTATTATTGAGCAGCTGGACCCGCCTATGATCTGAGAGGTAGCGGGCACGGTTGGATACCAGATCTTGGACAGATCTTGGACAGACAATCTATCAATAAGTTATGAAATTATGAATAAAAATAAATAAATAAAAGCCTCTGTTGAGGGTACGCTCAGAGCGAGGTCTTCCTTAAGAGGGCCATTGCTGAGGTGACTAGCAGGACTGAGTAGAGTTGATAAGAGTGTTCTTAATGTTCTTAAATGAGATATCCTTGGGCATAATTGTTAATTAGCCAGTTGCGGGAAACCAAAAGTTAACTTCTTGTCAATACGGGGGCGCTGTTTTCACTTTGGAAAAAATCGTGCCCAAATGAAACGGCCTCGTACTCTTTTCTAGATCATACAATAAGCATATTATTATTACTATTGGATAGAAAACACGCAAGTTTCTAAAACTGTTTGAATTATATCTGTGAGTAAAACGGAACTATTTTTTGAATTTTGCAGCAAACTTCCATACAGGAAGTGAAAAATCTGAAAACGAGGCTCTGTTTCAGGGCCTGCCTATTCAACTGGCTTTTATTTATCGATATGCATGCACTTCATACGCCTTCCACTAGATGTCAACAGGCAGTGGAAGGTGGAATGGGGTGTCTAGCTTGATCTGAGGTCGAATAAGAGCTTTTGGAGTGACAGGTCCGGTATTTCTTTGTCTTCTCAGGCGCGCGGGGGAGCTCGACATTGTCTTCTGAAAAGCGTTCGATATACACGGCGAATATCTCCGGCTCTGATTTTATTTGATACATATGATAATAACATCATAACGTAGGTTTTTTCAACCGAGTTTTATCAGTTTATTCAACGTTTATTGGGACTTTTGGAGTTTTCCGTTCTTTGCGCCAAGAGAGGATGGGAATGGTAGCAACCTTGGCTAGCATTGTGGCGCGAATTCGACAGAAGAAATTGGCATTCTAAAACCAAACAACGATTTATTCTGGACCAAGGACTCCTTGTACAACATTCTGATGGAAGCTCAGCAAAAGTAAGAAAACATTTATGATGTTATTTCGTATTTCTGTGTAAAATGTTGACTCCTATTCTCCGCCGTTTTGGTGAGCGCTGTCTCACAATAACGCAAGCTGTATGTTATGGTAAAGTTATTTTTTAAAATCTAACACAGCGGTTGCATTAAGAACCAGTGTATCTTTCATTTGCCATACAACAAGTATTTTTATGTAAAGTTTATGATGAGTTCTTTGGTCAGATTAGGTGAGTGTCCAAAATATCTCTGGAGATTCTGGTGAATCGATGCTACGTATTCACAATGTATAACCAGGATTTGTAGCTATAAATATACACATTTTCGAACAAAACATAATTGTATTGTATAACATGATGTTGTAAGACTGTCATCTGATGAATTTGTTCAAGGTTAGTGATTAATTTTATATATTTTGCTGGTTTTTGCGAAAGCTACCTTTGCGGTGAATAAATGCGTTTGTGTGTTTGGCTATTGTGGTAAGCTAATATAATTCTATATTGTGTTTTCACTGTAAAACACTTAAAAAATCGGAAATATTGGCTGGATTTACAAGATGTTTATCTTTCATTTGCTGTACACCATGTATTTTTCATAAATGTTTTATGATGAGTATTTATTTATTTCACGTTGCTCTCTGTAATTATTCTGGCTGCTTTGATGCTATTTTTGATGGTAGCTGCAATGTAAAACTATGATTTATACCTCAAATATGCACATTTTCGAACAAAACATAAATGTATTGTATAACATGTTATAAGACTGTCATCTGATGAAGTTGTTCCTTGGTTAGTGACTAATTTTATCTCTTTGGTCGGTTTTGTGAAAGCTATCTATGCGGTGGAAACATGGTGAAAATATGCGGTTGTGTGTTTGGCTATTGTGGTTAGCTAATAGAAATACATATTGTGTTTTCGCTGTAAAACATTTTAAAAATCGGAAATGATGGCTGGATTCACAAGATGTTTATCTTTCATTTGCTGTATTGGACTTGTGATTTCATGAAAATTATATTATATGATATCCCTGTCCCGTAAGGCTAGGCTATGCTAGTCAGCTTTTTTGATGAGGAGGATCCCGGATCCCTGAGAGAGAAGCGGTAGAGGTTAAAATCTGTGGTACTGAATTGATCACAGTAGGACTGGTGAGGATTGTGGGAACGAGGGTCCAGAGCCTTCTCACAACCGAAAACCTGAGGAACCCACCACGTACTGTATGTTGACTCTGCCTGTCGGAGGTGGAGGTCCAGAGCTCACAGGTGTGCCTGGCATGGATTGTGACTCCATCTCTTCCTCACCCTTTTCAATGCGTGTTTGAGTCAATGACTGTTCAAGCCATTGACTCACTGATGAATGAAGATGATGAGCGATCCGCAAAGGCAATCCGTAATCTGCGGGCATCACGGCTCGGTAGGAAATATTATTTATGTATATATACAGTGGGGAGAACAAGTATTTGATACACTGCCGATTTTGCAGGTTTTCCTACTTACAAAGCATGTAGAGGTCTGTAATTTTTATCATAGGTACACTTCAACTGTGAGAGACGGAATCTAAAACAAAAATCCTGAAAATCACATTGTATGATTTTTAAGTAATTAATTTGCATTTTATTGCATGACATAAGTATTTGATCACCTACCAACCAGTAAGAATTCCGGCTCTCACAGACCTGTTAGTTTTTCTTTAAGAAGCCCTCCTGTTCTCCACTCATTACCTGTATTAACTGGACTTGTTTGAACTCGTTACCTGTATAAAAGTTTGCCAATGACCATCTGGATGATCCAGAGGAGGAATGGGAGAAGGTCATGTGATCTGATGAGACAAAAATAGAGCTTTTTGGTCTAAACTCCACTCGCCGTGTTTGGAGGAAAAATAAGGATGAGTACAACCCCAAGAACACCATCCCAACCGTGAAGCATGGAGGTGGAAACATCATTCTTTGGGGATACTTTTCTGCAAAGGGGACAGGACGACTGCACCGTATTGAGGGGAGGATGGATGGGGCAATGTATCGCGAGATCTTGGCCAACAACCTCCTTCCCTCAGTAAGAGCATTGTAGATGGGTCGTGGCTGGGTCTTCCAGCATGACAACGACCCGAAACACACAGCCAGGGCAACTAAGGAGTGGCTCCGTAAGAAGCATCTCAAGGTCCTGGAGTGGCCTAGCCATTCTCCAGACCTGAACCCAATAGAAAATCTTTGGAGGGAGCTGAAAGTCCGTATTGCCCAGCGACAGCCCCGAAACCTGAAGGATCTGGAGAAGGTTTGTATGGAGGAGTGGGCCAAAATCCCTGCTGCAGTGTGTGCAAACCTGGTCAAGAACTACAGGAAACGTATGATCTCTGTAATTGCAAACAAAGGTTTCTGTACCAAATATTAAGTTCTGCTTTTCTGATGTATCAAATACTTATGTCATGCAATAAATTGCAAATTAATTACTTAAAAATCATACAATGTGATTTTCAGGATTTTTGTTTTAGATTCCGTCTCTCACAGTTGAAGTGTACCTATGATAAAAATTACAGACCTCTACATGCTTTGTAAGTAGGAAAACCTGCAAAATCGGCAGTGTATCAAATACTTGTTCTCCCCACTGTATATACAGTGGGGCAAAAAAGTATTTAGTCAGCCACCAATTGTGCAAGTTCTCCCACTTAAAAAGATGAGAGAGGCCTGTAATTTTCATCATAGGTACACTTCAACTATGACAGACAAAATGAGAAAAAAAATCCAGAAAATCACATTGTAGGATTTTTCATGAATTTATTTGCAAATTATGGTGGAAAATAAATATTTGGTCAATAACAAAAGTTTATCTCAATACTTTGTTATATACCCTTTGTTGGCAATGACAGAGGTCAAACGTTTTCTGTAAGTCTTCACAAGGTTTTCACACACTGTTGCTGGTATTTTGGCCCATTCCTCCATGCAGATCTCCTCTAGAGCAGTGATGTTTTGGGGCTGTTGCTGGGCAACACGGACTTTCAACTCCCTCCAAAGATTTTCTATGGGGTTGAGATCTGGAGACTGGCTAGGCCACTCCAGGACCTTGAAATGCTTCTTACGAATCCACTCCTTCGTTGCCCGGGCGGTGTGTTTGGGATCATTGTCATGCTGAAAGACCCAGCCACGTTTCATCTTCAATGCCCTTGCTGATGGAAGGAGGTTTTCACTCAAAGTCTCACGATACATGGCCCCATTCATTCTTTCCTTTACACGGATCAGTCGTCCTGGTCCCTTTGCAGAAAAGCAGCCCCAAAGCATGATGTTTCCACCCCCATGCTTCACAGTAGGTATGGTGTTCTTTGGATGCAACTCAGAAAATTACAGGTCTCTCTCATCTTTTTAAGTGGGAGAACTTGCACAATTGGTGGCTGACTAAATAGTTTTTTGCCCCACTGTATATATACAGTTGAAGTCGGAAGTTTACATACCCTTAGGTTAGAGTCATTACAACTTGTTTTTCAACCACTCCACAAATGTCTTGTTTACAAACTGTATTTTGGCAAGTCAGTTAGGAATTCTACTTTGTCTATGACACAAGTAATTTTTCCAACAATTGTTTACAGACCGATTATTTCACTTATAATTCACTGTATCACAATTCCAGTGGGTCAGAAGTTAACATACACTAAGTTGACAGTGCATTTAAACAGCTTGGAAAATTCCAGAAAATAATGTCATGGCTTTAGAAGCTTCTGATAGGCTAATTGACATAATTTGATTCAATTGGAGGTGTACCTGTGGATGTAATTCAAGGCCTACCTTCAACGCAGTGCCTCTTTGCTTGACATAATGGAAAAATCCAAAGAAATCAGTCAAGACCTCAGAAAAACAATTGTAGACGTCAACAAGTCTGGTTCATCCTTGGGAGCAATTTCCAAACGCCTGAAGGTACCACGTTCATCTGTACAAAGAATAATACGCAAGTATAAATACCATGGGACCACGCAGCCGTCATACCGCTCATGAAGGAGACACGTTCTGTCTCCTAGAGTTGAACGTACTTTGGTGCAAAAAGTGCAAATCAATCCCAGAACAACAGCAAAGGACCTTGTGCTGGAGGAAACAAGTACAAAACGATCTATATCCACAGTAAAACGAGTCCTATATCGACATAACCTGAAAGGCCGGCTCAGCAAGGAAGAAGCCACTGCTCTAAAGCCGCCATAAAAAAGACAGACTACGGTTTGCAACTGCACATGGAGGAAAATATCGTAATTTTTGGAAAAATGCCCCCTGTCTGATGAAACAAAAAATAGAACTGTTTGGCCATAATGACCATCGTTATTATGGGAAAAGGGGGAGGCTTGCAAGCCGAAGAACACCATCCCAACCTTGAAGCACGGGGTTGGCAGCTTCATGTTATGGGGGTGATTTGCTGCAGGAGGAACTGGTGCACTTCACAAAATAGATGGCATCATTAGGCAGGAAAATGATGTGGATATATTGAAGCAACATCTCAAGCCATCAGTCAGGAATTTAAAGCTTGGTCGCAAATGGGTCTTCCAAATGGACAATGACCCCAAGCATACTTCCAAAATTGTGACAAAATGGCTTAAGGACAACAAAGTCAAGGTATTGGAGAATTGCTCAATGGCCTGACTTCAATCCTATAGAAAATGTGTGGGCAGAAATGAAAAAGCACGTGCGAGCAAGGAGGCCTACAAACCTGACTCAGTTACACCAGCTCTGTCAGGAGGAATGGGCCAAAATTCACCCAACTTATTGTGGGAAGCTTGTGGAAGTCTAGCCGAAACGTTTGACCCAAGTTTAAACAATTTAAAGGTAATGACACCAAATACTAATTGAGTGTATGTAAACTTCTGACCCACTGGGAATGTGATGAAAGAAATAAAAGCTGAAATAAATCATTCTCTCTACTATTATTCTGACATTTCACATTCTTAAAATAAAGTGGTGTTCCTAACTGACCTAAAACAGGGAATTCTTACTAGGATTAAATGTCAGGAATTGTGAAAAACTGAGTTTAAATGTATTTGGCTAAGGTGTATGTAAACTTCCGACTTCAACTGTTTTTATATATATTATTTTAAAACAATTCTCAGAACATTCACCATGTGTGTTCGCTTGTCTGGTTCTGTTCTGTAGTTTCGACCCAATGATTCATCCGACAAACAAAGAGCTTTGCGTCCTGCAGGCTCACGCATGGATCAAAGCTGGCGAGACATTCAAGCTGGCGAGACATTCAATCATCATCTTCACAGACGAATCAACCGTGGCCATTGAGCAATTTGCCCAAAATTGCGACAGAAAAAAGGAGGAAGATCAAGAAGATTTACGAAAACATAAAGATTTTGATAAAGAAATGTTGTTTTGAGTTAGAAATGTAACACTTTAGAGTACTTAAGCATCGAATACATTGCAAGTTGAGGGATTTTAACAACAGTAGCCGGGCTATAAAAAGTATATTGTCCTGCTAATAGGAAGCATTTGCATGATAACAAAGTAATTAAAGTGGCCTCCCTGTGAAAGAAGCTATTTTTGTTTTGACTATAATTTAAAACTATTGCCATGTTTGTTCTTAAATATAGCAGCCAGTGTTTTGTTTTAAGATGCAAACTGAACATTTTAACAGCTTGCTTGGTTCAAATTGAAAGGCAAATTTATTCGACATAAATAGCGAGGTGATTTCAAGGTTAAAACGTCTGGTCTAAATGGTCTGCTGGAATAACCTAGTGAGAATGGAATTGTATTTGAATCACTGAATCATTAACTGAATGTACGTGTCACGACTTCCACCGAAGGTGGCTCCCCTGCCTGTTCGGGCGGCGCTCGGCGGTCGTCGTTGCCGGTCTACGAGCTACCACCGATCCCCTTTTCCTTTTCTGTTTGTTATGTCTTATTGGTTGCACCTGTTTCTTGTTTGAGTTTTGGTTCAGGACTATTTAAGCCGGTTAGGCCCGCCTGCTTTTGTGCGGGCTTGTTTTCTGTTAGTCTAGGTTGGTTGCGTGTTGTGTTCCCTGTCTGTTTGTGCCCAGTTTTGGGTTGGACACTTTTGTTTTCGCCTGTTGTTTTTGCCGTTAATTGTGGATACCGCAATAAAGTTTGGTTTCCCCCATTACCCTCTGCTCTCTGCGCTTGACTCCGCACCCACCACTCCTGGCTGTGTGACAGAAGCCCGCACCATTACCCATGGAGTCAGCAGGAGCAGCTGCACCCCCTCTCCCATCCATGGAGGAGCGTGTCCTCCATCATATGGCCATTCTCCACTGAATCGGGTCAGCAATGGATGAAATGATGGAGAGAATGGACCGATGGGAGAGGAGTGGTCTCCCTACCTCACCCCCAGCTCCTCCTTCACCGGCTCAACCTACTCCTCTGGCGGCATCTGGATCCAGTGCTCTGCGTCTGGCGCTCCTCAGGGAGTATGAGGGAATGGCGGCTGGGTGCCAGGGGTTCTTACTACAGCTTGAGCTGTACCTGGCTACCGTTCGTCCGACTCGCTCTGGTGAGGAGAGCGTGAGCGTCCTTGTCTCCTGTCTGACGGGTCGAGCCCTGGAGTGGGCCAAGGCAGTGTGGAATGGCCCAGACTCTGCGAGGGACCACTACCCAGAGTTCACCCGCCGGTTCCGGGCCGTGTGCGACCACCCACCCGAGGGCCGAGCGGCGGGTGAACGGCTGTTTCACCTTCGACAGGAGACGAGGAGCGCGCAGGACTTCGCGCTGGTGTTCCGGACCTTGGCCGCTGGAGCGGGATGGAACGACAGGGCCCTGATGGACCACTATCGATGTAGCCTCCGGGAGGACGTCCGCAGAGAGCTAGCTTGTCGGGACGCCACCCTCTCTCTCGACGAACTCATTGACATGTCGATCCGACTGGACAACCTGCTGGCTGCCCGCAGGCGTCCAGAATGGGCCCTGTTAGTTCCACCTCCTGGTCCTCCCGCTCCAATCCCTATGGAGTTAAGGGGGGCCGCATCGAGGGGTACCGGAGGAGGAGGCTCCTCCTGCACCAGGTGTGGTCGGAGAGGACACACTGTTAGTCTAGGTTGGTTGCGTGTTGTGTTCCCTGTCTGTTTGTGCCCAGTTTTGGGTTGGACACTTTTGTTTTCGCCTGTTGTTTTTGCCGTTTAATTGTGGATACCGCAATAAAGTTTGGTTTCCCCCATTATCCTCTGCTCTCTGCGCTTGACTCCGCACCCACCACTCCTGGCTGTGTGACAGTACGCTTGTAAACAATTGCAAGCGTTTGTTTCTTACTTGTAGCCTACTCAGAAGAGACAGTTGCCTAAATCTAAAGATTTCTAATAATAAAGGATAGGCAATTGCGATGAAGCTGTGACCATGATCTTGATTAAACAAGGCTACAACAGCAATGGATCTAAGTTTTTGGTGGTAATAAGTAGTATTGTGACCACCGAAATTTATTTTTTCGTTAAGAATTGGCTGATGTATTTCGTACATTTGGCGCATTGTCTTCTAGCAAGGAGAGAATAATCATGGTTTGGTTTCTTTCATTTTCTAAACCTTACGATGGGTGACAGTGACGAAGACATTGATAAGAAGGATTGATGTAAACTTAATGATTGTTGACAGTATGTGAATGGTAATATGTTAGTGTTTTTTTGTAGCACTCTAATGGTGCAATATTTTGGTAATACAAGGTACAAGGTTAAATGATGAGTAGAGGGATTGAGCATTTATAAAGATTGTAAAAAAGATTAGCTGTGGTTGAAAGCGAGCAAGGTGGTGAGACATTTGAAGTACAGGGATGAGAAACATTCTTTGACAGTTTCTGATTATTGTTTCTTGGTTTAATAGTTAGGAAACTCCAGTAATTTTGAGCAGGAAGAACCTCTTTAGGATCCGCCCCTTTTCGTCTAAAATCACATACCCAAATCTAACTGCCTATAGCTCAGTACCTGAAGCAAGGATATGCACATATGCATACCATTTGAAAGGAAACACTTTGAAGTTTGTGGAAATGTGAAATGAATGTAGGAGAATTTAACACATTAAATCTGGTAAAATATATGTTTTGTACCATCATCTTTGAAATGCAAGAGACAGGCCATAATCTATTATTCCAGCCCAGGCACAATTTAGATTTTGGCCACTAGATGGCAGCAGTGTATGTGAAAAGTTTTAGACTGATCCAATGAACCATTGCATTTCTGTTCAAAGTTTTGTATCAAGACTTCCCAAATGTACCTAATTGGTTTATTAATAACTTTTCAACTTCATAACTGTGCACTCTCCTCAAACAATAGCATGGTATTCTTTCACTGTAATAGCTACTGTGAATTGGACAGTGCAGATAGATTGACAAGAATTTAAGCTTTCTGCCAATATCAGATATGTCTATGTCCTGGGAAATGTTCTTGGTACTTACAACCTCATGCTAATTGCAATAGCGCACATTAGCTTTACCGTCCCGAGGGTGGGACACCGATCTGTAGAAATCCTTAAGAGCTTTAATTAATAGTAAACGATTATATATTTAACGAAGAGTAAGACTTGCCTGCTAAGGCTGAGTTTTTATGGGGTTCACTCTAGCTTCCTGGAGCTAGTCTGGGTGTTGAGGAAATGGGTTTTACAAGAGGGTCATAACTTTACAGCCACATTCCATTCTATGATCACTGAGGGAGATGTATTCCATGGACAGGATGTGGGGTGGTGGTAACCAAGATAGAGAGCTTGGAGGAACAGAACAATGGCCTCAGAATTCCTAATTATCCTGGCATCTGTGAGACAGCACCAGAGGCAGCTGACCAGAGGAGGAATCCAAAGTTGCTTATGGTGCCCCCCAATCTATGTGGGAGGGGTGGAACCAAGCATTTTGGGTATCAGCTATATAAACTGTGCATTTTCTGAAAAGGGTAGGCTCTCAGCCTAACAGTCAAAACTGTTAGGCTGACGGTTTCATTATTGCAAAAATTAATCAATATTAATTAAAGACCATTGTTTGAAGAAATGAACAAGTCTCTCAGTACTGAATTTCCACGACACCCACCAGGTATGTTGACTATGCCTGTCGGAGGTGGAGTTCCAGAGCTCACAAGTGTACCTGGCATGGATTGTGACTCCATCTCGTCCCTTGCCCTCTTCAACGCGGCATTCTCCGCCTGACTCTCTGCCAATACCGCCTGGCTACAGTACTACAGTACACTTGTGAAAGTGACAGAAATGACTAAATATTAAAGCATTAGACCTCTCACTAAAGATGTCAGTCAAAAGTTATACTTAACTTCTTACAGCTGAGATCCCGTTAACGGGATCGACTTGACAACAGCCAGTGAAAGTGCAGGGCGCCAAATTCAAACAACAGAAATCTCATAATTAAAATTCCTCAAACATACAAGTATTTTACACTATTTTAAAGATAAACTTGTTGTTAATCCCACCACAGTGTCTGATTTCAAAAAGGCTTTACGACGAAAGCACACCATCTGATTAGGTTAGGTCAGTACCTAGTCACAGAAAAACACAGCCATTTTTCCAGCCAAAGAGAGGAGTCACAAAAAGCAGAAACAGAGATAAAATGAATCACTAACCTTTGATGATCTTCATCAGATGACACTCAGAGGACTTCATGTTTGTCAATACATGTATGTTTTGTTCGATAAAGTTCATATTTATATCCACAAATCTTAGTTTACATTGGTGTGTTATGTTCAGTAATGTTTTGCCTCCAAAACATCCAGTGATTTTGCAGAGAGCCACAACAATTTACAGAAATACTCATAATAAATGTTGATGAAAATACAAGTGTTATGCATGGAACTTTAGATAAACTTCTCCTTAATGCAACCACTGTGTCAGATTTCAAAAAAAACTTTACGGAAAATGCACACCATGCAATAATATGAGTACAAAAAATAAACTATCTGACACAAAAACAAGCCATACAGGTACCCGCCATGTTGTGGAGTCAACAGAAGTCAGAAATAGCATTATAAATATTCACTTACCTTTGATGATCTTCATCAGAATGCACTCCCAGGAATCCCAGTTCCACAATAAATGTTTGTTTTGTTCGATAAAGTCCATAATTTATGTCCAAATACCTCCTTTTTGTTCACGCGTTTAGTTCACAAATCCAAATTCACGACGTGCAGACCAGACGAAAAGTAAAGTTCGTAGAAACATGTCAAACGATGTATAGAATCAATCTTTAGGATGTTTTTAACATAAATCTTCAAGAATGTTTCAACCGGAGAATTCCTTTATCTTTAGAAAGGAAAAGTAACGCAGCTACCTCTCACAGGCGTGCGCCTGACTGAGCTCATGGCATTCTGCCAGACCTTTTACTCAATCAGCTCTTATTCTCTCCTCCTTCACAGTAGAAACCTGAAACAAGGTTCTAAAGACTGTTGACATCTAGTGGAAGCCTTAGGAAGTGCAATTTGACCCCATAGACACTGTGTATTGGATAGGCAAAGACTTGAAAACCTACAAACCTCAGATTTCCCACTTCCTGGTTGGATTTTTTCTCAGGTTTTTGCCTGCCATATGATTTCTGTTATACTCACAGACATCCTTCAAACATTTTTAGAAACTTCAGAGTGTTTTCTATCCAAACCTACTAATACTATGCATATCTTAGCTTCTGGGCCTGAGTAGCAGGCAGTTTACTCTGGGCACCTTATTCATCCAAGCTACTCAATACTGCCCCCAGCCATAGAAAGTTAATTGAAATTAAATTTTGAAGTTGTGCTCAATTAACAGTTTCTATTTGGTTTATGTCGCCCATTCATTGTCAGTTAGAGACACAGTAGTTTTAAAGAATTTGTCACTACGTCCAACCGGCCTCACAACCGCAGACCACCTGTAACCAGGCCAGCCCAGGACCTCCACACCCGGCATTTTCACCTGCGGGATCATCTGAGACCAGCCACCCGGACAGTTGATGAAATAGTGGGTTTGCATAACTAAAGAATGTATGCACAAATTGTCAGAAACTGTCTCAGGGAAGCATGCGTCCTCACCAGGGTCTTGACCTGACTGCAGTTCTGCGTTGTAACAGTGGGCACATGCTCACCTTCGATGGCCACTGGCACTCTGGAAAAGTGTGCTCTTCACGGATTAATCCAGGTTTCAACTCTACGCTATAGATGGCGTCGGGTGGGCGAGCGGTTTGCTGATGTCAATATTGTGAACAGAGTGTCGGTGGGGTTATGGTATGGGCAGGCATAAGCTACGGACAACAAACACAATTGCATTTTATTGATGGCAATTTGAATGCGCAGAGATACCGTGACGAGATCCTGAGTCCCATTGTAGTGCCATTCATCCGCCGCCATCACCTCATGTTTCAGTATGATAATGCACAGCACCATGTCGCTAGGACCTGTACACAATTCCTGGAAGCTGAAAATGTCCCAGTTCTTCCATGCCCAGCATACTTACCTGATATGTCACCCATTGAGCATGTTTGGGATACTCTGGATTGAATTATACGATAGCATGTTCCAGATCCTGCCAATATCCAGCAACTTTGCACAGCCATTGAGGAGTGGGACAACATTCCACAGGCCATCATCAACTCTATGGGAAGGAGAAGTGTCGCGCTGCATGAAGCAAATGGTGGTCACTCCAGATACTAACTGGTTTTCTGATCCACACCCCTACCTTATTTTTTAAAGGTATCTGTAACCAATAGATGCATATCTGTATTCCCAGTCATGTGAAATCCATTGATTAGGGCCTAACGAATGTATTTAAAATGTACTAATTCCCTTATAAGAACTCTAACTGAACTAACATCTTTTAAATTGTTTAATGTCGCGTTTATATTTTGTTTTCACTGTATTTCCGAAAGGACAGTCTGGCTTGGTTCGGATTTAAAATCAAGGTGTACAGTTATTTATAGAAGCGGGATAATCTTTGACAGCTGCAGGCTAAAGTTAAATCTAGACTTTGTTTCCTTTATTGTAATCGCTCCCCTTTCACCCCAGCTGCCGAACTAACCCCGATTCAGATGACCATCCTACCCATGCTAGATTACGAAGACATCATTTATAGATCGGCAGGTAAGGGTGCTCTCGAGCGGCAAGGTGTTCTTTACCATTCGGCCATCAGATTTGCCACCAATGCTCCTTATAGGACACATCATTGCACTCTATACTCCTCTGTAAACTGGTAATCTCTGATACCTGTTGCAAGACCCATTGGTTGATGCTTATTTATAAAACCCTCTTAGGCCTCACTCCCCCCTATCTGAGATATCTTCTGCAGCCCTCATCCTCCACATACAACACCCATTCTGCCAGTCACATTCTGTTAAAGGTCCCCAAAGCGCACACATCCCTGGGTCGCTCGTCTTTTCAATTCGCTGTAGCTAACGACTGGAACGAGCTGCAACAAACACTCAAACTGGCCAGTTTTATCTCAATCTCTTCATTCAAAGACTCAATCATGGATCCTCTTATTGACAGCTGTGGCTGCTTTGTGTGATGTACTACTCTTGCCCTTTGTGCTGCTGTGTTTGCCCAATAATGTTTGTACCCTGTTTTGTGCTGCTACCATGTTGTGCTGCTGCCATGTTGTGTTGCTACCATGCTGTGTTGTCATGTGTTGCTGCCATGCTATGTTGTTGTCTTAGGTCTCTTTATGTAGTGTTGTGTTGTCTCTCTTGTCGTGATGTGTGTTTTGTCCTATATTTTTCTTTAATTTCTTTTTCTTTTTAATCCCAGCCTCTGTCCCCGCAGGAGGCCTTTTGCCTTTTGGTAGGCCGTCATTGTAAATAAGAATTTGTTCTTAACTGACTAAGAAAGGTTAAATAAAATAAAATAAATAAAATAGAGATTAGGAGAGAGACTGGGACAGCAAACTGGGTCAAATAACAAAAGTGCTGGATGAACCTTAGCCAGCACTGTTTGGTTCAGGTTTGCACAATAGTGTGAAAAGGGTGTGAGACCTGTCCTACATGGCTATATCGGGCCCCAAACATAAGGCCATACTGTTGTTAAGGATTTGTGAGAGTGCAGTGTTTCTGTCTTGTTTCAAAACATTGCCTTTTACACACGATATAATAAAATGTTTGTCCTTCACAGTAGGAGAGTGAAACCATATAAGCATGATGTGAGGGGTTGAATTTTTTTATTTTTCTAAATGAAATAGTGTTAACATAGGGTTCAGATGTTTTGGGGGACTTTAAAAGATCTCTTAAGATAAATAGTGCTAAAGATTTGGAAACCCACCCCAGGACAGGATACGTTCAAAAATCATTAGTATGAACATTTGCAAATTTGCCTATGTTTTACCTTGAAGGACAATGTTACCCTCCAGTGGTATAAGGGCAGGATTACAGAAGAGAGAGAGAATCCCTCTTTATTGAAAACATCAATTTGAAATGATCATTCAACATTTCCCAAAGGAGTAGACATGATTGTGTTACACTACCAACTCTTTAATTTAAAGCTGCAATATGTAACTTTTTGGGACGACCCGACCAAATTCAGATAGAAATGTGAGTTATAGATCTGTCATTCTCATTGAAAGTAAGTCTAAGAAGATATGTTCTGTTTGCGCTATTTCTATGGTTCCCATTCTTGAGTTTCATTTTTGCGTCTTTTACTTTCAGTTTTATACACCAGCTTCAAACAGCTGAAAATACAATATTTTTTGTGTTTATTTATGTTTTGTCACATAAACTGAAAGGCAAACTATTATAATTTTAGCAAGAAGGCTCAAGGCACAGCTGCAGTCTCTTCCACATAGATGATGATTTGCTAGAAGGTGGGGTGTGGGCACTTGTGGGGTGTGGGGGTGTCACTTTCTCAATATTAACACTTGAGCCCACGATCTCACCAAGTCTCAAGTCTTTCTCCAGCTGATGCTGTCATCAGGGTCCATGGGCACTCATCTCCAGAGGCCGGCAGCTCTGGTGTAGCCCCTCTTCAGCTTCCTCCTCTCCTCCTTGCGGCTCTCCTGGAACCTCCAGAACTCACCCATGCTCAACAGGTAGGTATTCCTGTTGTGGGCCCACACGAAGGCAGCCTCCACTCTGTCCACCACCCTGCCATCGTTGGACCTCATCGCCTACTCTGCCAGGCCTGGGGTAGGGCCTGGGGTAGCCCGGGAGGGCCACAGCGTCTTTGAACACCCAGTACTGAGCACCTGCACAGGCATAGAAAGGAGTAGGAAAAACCTTTGATTTACAATACAAGAACAACCACATTCATAAGGATATTAGCCACTGTAGTATGGATTAGTTCTGATGTTTTTTTTTTTACTTTTAACTCTAACTAGAGACATGTTCATTAGGCACCAAATGGAAGAGAACAGACTGAAACAGGGAGGGACTACCAGCTGTTGCTCTTCATCTCGTAAAAGGCATCGATCTTGTTGGTTCCAGTGGGAGCCCCATCCAGAAATGTCTAATCAGGGCTGGGTTGAGGGAGGACAGATAACTAGTCCTCTGGATCCTCCAGAGATGTGGACCTGAAACAAGCAACACAATAATTAAAGAGGCTGTGTGGAAATTTAACGGCTAATTGTTTACGTCACATTTGGGCGTGAGTGTTGCCTGTGTGTTCCATATATAATATAACAAAAATCTATGTTTCAAATCATGAAACTGCAAAATCCTTAGTTATTAGGCCAACAATATATGTTTGCTCATAGGCATGGGTAGGTTTGCCCCTTTCTGTCCAATGAGTTCATTTCTGGGCAATATTTCTGGCCATGTAGGCAACCCCTTTTAGCTAATGAGCACACCTAAAGGGGCAATACTTCCATATAACCTCTTCATTGTCAATAAAAGATAGATTTTGTTTTGTAAGAAGGTAATTCTGCAGACAAAATGGCCATTAAACTAAGCATGTATGTTTGTGTAATTGTGTAAACACATTCTCAATGCTAGTGTCACTAGTGTTGTATTTGTCTTACCCTTAAAAAAAGAGGACCTCTCCTTTAATATTTGCCACAGCTACAAAGCTGCCCTAACTCTCTCTTGCTCCATTCACTGTTTGTTGGCCTTGGAGGTGGAGGACTGGGCAGGAGAGGGTAATTGGGAAATGCACCACCGCCACCAGGGTGCACTGTAGGCTTGCTCTCCTCACTCCCTGCGGGAAAGACAAAGGGTGAATCCATAGAGAATAATACAGGACTCATCTTTGTATCTGTCCTGTAGGTCTCCCTGTGTGTCTGTGAGCGCATTGGAAGCGCAGTTGAGACCATCTCCATTTTTAAATTGTCAATTTTTTCATCTACTACTTCTATGAGTTGCTAAACAAACTGAAAGAGTGCAAACTGCCACCTGTAGTGTGTTGTTAAAAGAGGTAAAAGCCAAGGTTGGAGATTTACTGCCACCTGTAGTGTGTTGTTTAAAGAGGTAAAAGCCATGGTTGGAGATTTACTGCCACCTGTAGTTAAGGAATGTTTGCTCACTAGTATAATTAATTGGCTGATCCCTCCTGATGACATGGAGGGAATAATGTGATTCTCCCTGAACTGATTGGAAGTCCCACCCAATTGACTACATTAAAATGGTGAAAGTCCTCAATGGTGCTGCCCATGCTAAAATGGGCTTTTGGGCGCTAGAGTCCTGTATCATTCTCTATGGGTGAATCTTACTTGTATTTCCTTGGCAGAACCTCAGTTGGTTTTGCTTGACTCCTCTCATCCTCTCCTCCATCCTCTCCTTGGATCCTTTTGAAAAAGGTTAAAGGTAATTGCGGAGAGGTGGGTAAGAGAGGAAATGTGGAAACAAATGCGCTTGTACTTCCACGTCATCATGCAAATTATGTTTACAGGGGTGGAATCCCCAAATAAATGTGTAAAGTAGTACAAATAAATGTAGCTAGTTGTGCGAGATATTGTATAGATAAAATGATAAGTAGCAAACTAAGTGACATGATTGACTAAAAAAACTCCATCGTAACCTACACTAAGGTGTGAGGCTAAAGGTTCTGCATTCAGGAGCCTCATTTTTAAACGTTGTGTACATAATAAATATACCCCAAAACATGCGTGCGCCAGTTTTTACACAAAAGTTGGTATATATAAAAATGGAACTTGATGTGAGAATTATTAAGTTTATAATGATTTGAGCGTGTAGAATATATTTGTAGTTGTAAACACATTCTCAAACCTGTAACTGGTGAGTTGTGAACATGAAAAAAAACGAATTTGTAGATATAATTGCATTCGTAAACTTGTAACTTAACATTTCCGAGCAATAATTGCATCTGTACACCTGCGCATGTCAATTTCGTGTGCTAAGACTTCGGTTGTACTTTAACACCCTACCATGACAAAAAGATTTGTAGATGTGAAAACAGCGATTTGCAAGCAAAGAGAGCGAGAGAGAAAGCAGGAGCTCTGGAAGGTGGGACCTCTTTCTTCTAACCAATCAGATGAGGCTTTCAGTACACCAGCATACTCTGCACTGTTGTCTGGTGCAACCACCGGTCAATCACAACAAACATTACCAGGTTACCGCTGAGAACGAATGTGCAATGTCCACCAAACCTCAACTGTCAGCTGTCATGGCTAGTATGTTTAAATGTGTTTATTTTATGGCTAGGTAGCAAACTTTTTTCTTCTTTGTAATATGATATTGGAAGCTATTGTCCAAGTCATTGTTATTAAGTGTTTATAACTCTAACATTGTAGTCAGATACTAGCTACCGAAATCGATTAGCTAAGTCAAGTTATTTTGCAAGCTATTTTTAAGCTAACTACCTATCTTTATTCTGTATGGATCCATACAGAATAGCTAGCTATGGAGTTTTAGTGGAAGCACGACTGAAGGTAGAAAATAATTTGTTTAGCTTTGACATTGGCTGTATTCTATGAATCTGCACTGGCCTTTGATTAATTTAAAGCCCTATCTAAACCATTTACAATTGTCCATCCCCACTCTCCAGGCAGCAATCCACTCCCAGTTAGATGGGGTCCATTAGGCATCCATCAGCTCCACAATGCCCTGGGGGATGTGAAGAACATCCAGAACTCCGTGGCAGAAATCAGCAATGACTGGAGGCAAAGCGTCAACACCATTGAAAACCTGAAGGCCATAAAATATGCTGGGTTGCATCCTGTAACACAGTCAGATTGCCTCAGCCGTGGAAAACCTGAAGAATATGTATTTAGGTAGACTATGGTAGTGAGTGTGGCAACCGAGGACAGACGATTTGTACACGCTACTCGCTTTAGCGGTCGGCAGTCCCATTCTCTTGTGTGGCCTACCACTTTGCGGCTGAGCCGTTGTTGCTCTTAGACGTTTCCACTTCGCAATAAAATCACTTACCAAATTTGACAAACTGACTTGTTGGAAAGGTGGCATCTTATGACGATGCCATGTTGAAAGTCACTGAGCTCTTCAGTAAGGCCATTCTACTGCCAATGTTTTGCTATGGAGATTGCGAGTGTGCTCGATTTTATATACCTGTCAGCAACAGGTGTGGCTGAAATAGCCCTAATTTGAAGGGGTGTCCACATACTTTTGTATATACAGTGTATATATATTAAAATACAAAAACACAGTCATGGTAAGCACAAATAAATAACAAATAAATAACAAATAAAACCTCATAAATCACCAAGAAACAGTTACATTCCTCCACAAATAATTTACCAATCAATACTTTAAAGTGCCGGAGTGGCACCAGAACATCAAGATGAAATTAATTTAGAATTTAGTCCCATTAATATGGTGCATTCAAATTAAAAGCAGACTTATCTAGCTTGGTGGAGACCCTAGGAACCTCAAGAGTTAACCAGTCCTGTGAACGGGTTAGGCTGCTCAGGTGTCTATATTTCAACAGCAAAGTTAGATAAGACGGAAGTTTATGAAGTAGGGCATTGAAAACAATAAGGGAGTAATGTAAATATCTATGGGTCTTTAGTGAAGTCCAGACAACCTTTTTATACAGGATGCAGTGATTATCAAAACTGTCGCCTGTAACAAAACGAAGGGCACTATGTTAGATGGCATCCAAAGTGTTAATAGAAGTAGCAGCTGCACTTTGATAAATAATATCACCATTATCAAGAACAGATAAAAGGTGGACTGAATAATCTGCTTCCTACTGCTTAGAGAAAGCCACAATCTTTCTATAGAAAAAGCCAACTTAAAATCTTAGCTTCTTAACCAACTCATCTATATATATTTTAAACATATTATCGATATAAATACAAATGCCTAAGTATTTATATGTGAGAACACGTTCCATTAGATAACCATCTAATAAGTGAACATGTCGTTCATCTGAATCATTCCTACAAGAGTTTAAAAGCAACATCTATTTCGTTTTGGCCATATTAAGTTTTTAAATCAGCAAGGGATTCCTGCATAGCTATAAAATCTGACTGTAGTTTTAACACATCACCAACAAACTATCATGGTCCAAACACACCAAGACAGTCGTGAAGAGGGCATGACAACACCTTATCCCCTTCAGGAGACTGAAAAGATTTGGCATGGGTCCCCAGATCCTCAAAATATTCTACAGCTGCACCATCGAGAGCATCCTGACGGGTTGCATCACTGCCTGGTATTTTTTTGTTTGTTTTTTTATTTCACCTTTATTTAACCAGGTAGGCTAGTTGAGAACAAGTTCTCATTTGCAACTGCGACCTGGCCAAGATAAAGCATAGCAGTGTGAACAGACAACACAGAGTTACACATGGAGTAAACAATAAACAAGTCAATAACATGGTAGAAAAAAAAGAGAATCTATATACAATGTGTGCAAAAGGCATGAGGTAGGCAATAAATCGAATAATTACAATTTAGCAGATTAACACTGGAGTGATAAATCATCAGATGATCATGTGCAAGAAGAGATACTGGTGTGCAAAAGAGCAGAAAAGTAAATAAATAAAAGCAGTATGGGGGGTGAGGTAGGTAAATTGGGTGGGTAGTTTACAGATGGACTATGTACAGCTGCAGCTCGGCATCTGCTCGGTGTCAGAGGAAAGCCACAAAAAATTGTCAGAGACTCCAGTCACCCAAGCCATAGACTGTTTTCTCTGCTATCGCATAGCAAGCGGTACCGGAGCGCCAAGTATAGGATCAAAAGGCTTCTTAACAGCTTCTACCCTCAACCCATAAGACTGCTGAACAATTAATCAAATGGCCACCGGACTATTTACATTGACATTTTTAGACATTTAAACTTACCCGCCATGATCGCAAACAGCTATTTTGGTGGATATTGCTCAATCAGTCAGTAGTAACCTGGTAACGCACGTCACTATTTACAGGTAGTTGTGGCTGACAACACAGCCAATATGAGCTGTCACCAACCAACCAGTGCATAGTTTGCTGGTCTATGAAATCCTCATCTGATTGGTTAGAAGAAACACGACCCACATCCCAGAGCTCCTGCTCTCCTTCTCTCTCGCCTTGCTTGCGAATCGCTGTTTGCACATCTACAAATCTTTTTGTCACGGTAGGGCACTAAAGCACTGCCAGAGCGTGCGAAATTGACATGCTCCGATGAACAGATGCAATTAAAGCTTGCAAATATTACAGTTTTTTCCAACTGCTTACACACGTTTTCAAAACTGTCTCCTTTTTTCAAAACTCTACACACAATTCCCTAAACTGCACACACAAATGCAAAATGCATCACATCTCCTTCAAAATGTAACACGGCATTCAAAATGCCATCAACACATGTCAGAATGAAGCATTTGCATCAAATGGCAAACACTGCTTTCATAATAGTACATTTTTGGATATACCATGTACACACTGTTGTTCTAAATCTAAAGCTCTTTGGTCTTTCATAGGCTTATATCTACATTTCAATACATTGTTCTACAGTGAAAGTAATCTGCTGAGAGGGGTAACAAGTACACTGTAAACACCAATGCAATGTAGAAACAGAAAAGATTTATTAGGCCAAACATTACTGTTGTATACCGTATCATACAACAAAACCATAAACATATGTAAACCAAAAGTATATTCTTTAGAATACAGTAAAGAACACAATTGTGTGTGTGGGGTCCCGGGGGTCCAGGTAGGGGGGGGGGGGGGGGGGCAGTCACCAGTGCTAAGCTACGCTTCATCTCTTCTCCGGCCTGGGTCTGGCCACAATACTTCGTCCACATCACAAGAGACGTTTTCTCTTGCCAAACATCGAGGGAAGTATCTCCTAGCATGGCGTATCCAACCTTGGACAGAGGCAACCTCTATGTCCCCACATGTGTCCTCCATTGCCTGGAGAAGCGGCATGCGGGCATAGGGTTGGCGATCATACACTTTCCAGCGCCAGGCTGAGAAGAATTCCTCTTTGGGATTTAGAAAAGGTGAATATGGGGGTACAAAACTACAAATTGTGGATGGGTGGCAAACCAGTTTTGGACCAGAACAGCCCGGTGAAAACTAACATTGTCCCATAAAACCACAAATCTAGCAGGCTCCTGATCTGTTTCAGGGACAAGCATTGTGTAAATTGCATCCAGAAAAGTGAGCATATGGCCGGTGTTGTATTGTGATGGAGGACCCCGTTTTGAGTGATGGCAGCACACATAGTTATATTACCCCCACGCTGTCCAGGGACATTGGTAATTGCCCTCTGTCCTATTACATTTCTTCCACGGCGCCTGGTTTTGGTGAGGTTGAAGCCAACCTCATCCACATAAATAAATTCATGGCGAATTACATGGGCATCCATCTCCAATACTCTCTGTAACAGACAAAAGGATATACAGATGAGTAAATATGGTATGTCTGAAGTACTGGAAGTAGTGTTGCATACATACCTCTACAAAGTCATGTCGCATATTCTTGACTCTGTCAGAGTTTCTCTCAAATGGCACCTTGTAAAGTTGTTTCATCGTCACTCGGTGCCGTTGGAGGATGCGTTGTATGGTCGACAGGCTTACATCATTGATGTTGTTAAATATGGTGTCATTATTCAAGATATGCTCTCTTATCTCTCGAATCCTAATTGCATTGTTGGCCAAAACCATATTTATAATTGCAGTCTCTTGTACATCTGTAAACAAGCGTCCTCGTCCTCCATGATGTCTTTGCCTTTCCACTCTGTACAGAATTCAAACACAGTATGTGTTCAGCATAGGAACTGTAAACAATGTACAAAAAAATGCCCTTCAATCCAAATGACGGTTAAGATTTTAAGTTGCAGTTTCTTTTCATTTTCATTTTCACATCCTTCTGTGTGTAACAGTGATAACACCAAGTAAAACTGAAATGATAACTTAAAACACAAAATATAAATATCCATTAACAAACTTCTTATAGCTTAGACTCATTTCCACTTCCTGAACACATACTACTTAAATAAAAAACATAGCCTTTTCTTAGTAAAACGCAAAAGTAAAAATGAAATAAATACAGTAGTCTTTCCACCATAGAGTCAGACACATTCTATTCACAGGCTTGTACACAGCACAGAGGTTGTAGTAGCATTTTAGCAGTGCAGGAGATGCTGATATGGAATAATATGATAACCAACCTCATTCATTCAATGCAGTGCAGTAAATGGATGGCTTAGAGTTACAAATGTTTATGCAATACTATGCAGTCACGTATTTTACAGTACATTACTGTAATGCTAAAATAGTCATTAGATAGTTGCATACCTGTTCTCATTTCTGAAGGTACGAATTATGGACGCCACTGTAAATCGACTCAAGTTGGGCTGGACTCTCAGTCCAGCCTCTCTCATGGTCAAACCGTGGTTGATCACATGATCAACAAGTGTTGCCTTAATCTCACCAGAGATGGCTCTCCTTCCTTCACTTCTTTGCCCTCGTCCTCTTCTTCCTCTTCCTCTCCCTCCTACTCCTCTTGCTCTCTGTCCATTGTTGGCATCCATTGTTCAAAACAGGTAATCTGACCTTTGACCTATTTATAGGCCTATACTACAGTAAAGCAGTGATTGGTTAGTGATCAGTTAAGCTATTAGTGTTTGCACATGTGAGGAGTGTGTGTGTGACCTGGTGAATAAGTGTAGCATTTTGATTGGTTGTGTTTGGAAAAGGAAAGCAAGTGACTTCCTGTTAGATTTTTGTGTTTTAGGTAGAGAATTGTGTGTAGTGTTTTGAAAAAAGTGTTTTATGCAATTGACAACTGAGTCAAAGGCTGAGAAATAGCTTATGGTTTTGGATATTTGGTGTGTAGTTTTGCACTTTGAGTGAGAGGTTTCAAAAATTGTGTGACATGGAAAGATTTTGTGTGTAAGCAGTTGGAAAAAACTGTAAGCTACACATCCATTTTTTTTCATGTTCACAACTCATCAGTTACACATTTGAGAATATGTTTATACCTACAGATTATTATTTAATGTTCACAACTCATCAGCTACACACATGCAAATTGTGTTCATAACTATATATCTATTCTACACGCTCAAATCATTATGTCAATGATTTATCCTCATAGAGAGACAGTGCAGTGACATATTCAATACCGCCTGGCACACTCTGGCCTGCATTTAGCTGATCTAGGGTGTAATCATTAGTCCAACAGTTGCAAATTAGAGTTTCTATTGGACAAATGTAGGTATGTTTATCCCCGTTTCCTTCCGTTTGCTTCCGTTGAAGAAACGTTTTTCAACAGAATTGGTGGAGTGAATACACTCCTGATCTCATGCAAACAATTCGCTTTCATAGAAGCAACATACAAACACATGATCATTTGATGCAACATTTTATGTTTGTGCTTTTCTAATAACCAATTTCTGTGTTCATGCAAGTGACTGACTGAACGTGCGTGAGAGGAATCCTCACTATCAGTATCTGCAATTTGGCAGTACGCCCAGAATTTTGGGGGGAGAATGGAAAGGAATTTCTCAGTTTCAAGGTCTCAGATTGGAGAGAAGAAACCTTGTGAGGTATTGGTCAGTCATTAACCAAACGTTAATTAATGAATTATCAATAATGAATGAGCTAAATCATGCAAATATAACTTGTCTGTGTAAGCAGTACATACCGTATACATTTTTACTTATTTTAATTTTATTTATTTAACTAGGCAAGCCAGTTAAGAACAAATTCTTATTTACAATGTGTTCTGGCTCGCAGTCAGCATTCCAATTCATCCCAAAGGTGTTGGATGGAGTTGAGGTCAGAGCTCTGTGCAGGCCAATCAAGTTCTTCCACACTGAGCTCAACAAACAATTTCTGTATGGACCTCGCTTTGTACATGGGGGCATTGTCATGCTGAAACAAACTGTTGCCACAAAGTTGGAAGCACAGAATTATCTAGAATGTCATTGTCTTCTGTAGCATTAAGATTTCCCTTCACCGGAACTAAGAGGCCTACTCCGAACCATTAAAAACAGTCTCAGACCATTATTCCTCCTCCTTTTTTTCAGGCAGAGTTATAATGCTTCTTCACACATGCACAGTTTCAGTTGTTTTCTTTGTACCCCTTTTCAAAGTAAATGAAATAAACATTTGATAACAACAAAAAAATAGAGAGAGGGAAGGACAAGAAAGATAGTGTCACGTTCCTGACCTTATTTCCTTTGTTTTGTCTTTGTTTAGTTGGTCAGGACGTGAGCTGGGTGGGCATTCTATGTTATGTGTTTCTATGTTGGGTTCATTGTTAATTAGCCTGATATGGTTCTCAATCAGGGGCAGGTGTTTTAGGTTTCCTCTGATTGAGAACCATATTAAGGTAGGCTGTTCTCACCGTTTGTTTGTGGGTGATTGTTCCTGTGTCAGTGTTTGTGCCACACGGGACTGTTTAATTTCATTTAATTTCGTTTCGTTTCGTTCGTTCGTTTGTTCTTTCCTGTTCGTGCGTTCTTGTTTTATGTTCTCAAGTACAGGTCTGTTCACGTCGATTTGTTATTTTGTAGTTTGTTCACGTGTTTTTCGTCTTCGTTTAAATAAACGAGATTATGTCTTCACAATACGCTGCATTTTGGTCCGATCCTTGCTCCTCCTCAGAAGAGGAGAAAGATGAGCGTTACAGATAGAGGGGAAGTGATGCACACAGTGTCCTAATGTCTATCCCACCATCGAAATCCCCAGACAGACAGAATTACAACAGACAGGGAGATACAGTTACAAAGACTGTTATATGAAGCAAGACAGCCAGCGATAATTCCATTGCAGTTGAGATGTTCTGTACATATAATATGTTAAATCTGACTCAGCTAATGTAGCGTGGAGGCACATTAACATATACTAGCCCCGAGGCTATACTCTCTGTGTCTCTCAGCCAGAGAGCAACCACCAGCCTTGGAACAGAAGCCTGTGTGTGTGTGGGGGCAACATGCAGTTTTTATTTTGATCAAACACTGACTGTGAGAACAGACTATAGAGTTCCAGTCTCTCCTACACACTGAACTCACCTGAGCCTACATGTTTGTGGTGAGTCTCCACCTCTGTCCTCTGATCTCTCTTGCTCTCTTTCGCTCTCTTTCTCACGGGTGTGCTTTCTCTCTCTTTCTCTCGCTCTCGCTTTCTTTCTCTCTATTTTTATTTCTTTCTCACATTCTATTTCTTTCTCTTTCTCTTTCTCTCTCTCTCTTTCTCTCTCTCTCTCTCTCTCTCTTTCACTCTCTCTTCTTCTCATCCTTTATTTCTGTTCTACACAGATGCATGCATACATGCCTACACTGTATGTATCTACACAGTCTGCCTTACTTGCATTTACAGTAGGAATAGGATACACAATCAAAAGTGTGAATGTTGTTTACATATCTTTCTGCACCTACTTCTTTAAATGTGTTGGTACTTATTTTATGCAACACATTATCAAATGACTGAGTTGATCAACAACGATCACCAACACTCCCACCACTGCCTTTCTTGTAAAGGAAAGAACTAGCTTGTCTCTTCCACTAAAGCATGTGTCTTCTGTTCTTACCGAGGGACACCTGGGGCCTGGCCTAAGAACATGTGACCACAGACACATCATGACCACACCAGTGTCGGTTGAACACTGTGTGTGTGTGTGTGTAACGGATGTGAAATGGCTAGCTACAAAGCTGTGTGTGTGTGTGTGTGTGTGTGTGTGTGTGTGTGTGTGTGTGTGTGTGTGTGTGTGTGTGTGTGTGTGTGTGTGTGTGTGTGTGTGTGTGTGTGTGTGTGTGTGTGTGTGTGTGTGTGTGTGTGTGTGTGAAATGCTTACTTACTAACCCTTCCCAAAAATATAGAAAAATAATAACAATAGGAATAAATACAAAATGGGTAATGATAACTTGGCTATATACATGAGGTACCAGTACTGACTTGATGTGCAGGTGCACGAGATAATTGAGGTAGATATACTACATGACCAAAAGTATGTGGACACCTGCTCGTCGAACATCTCATTACAAATCATGGGCATTAATATAGAGTTGGCCCCTCTTTGTTGATATAACAGCCTCCAATCTCCATATTCTTTCTCTTTGCTCTTGTTTTCATTAATAAGATGTCGGTGGGCGGAGCCGGGAGGATTGACAGCGAAATGGACACACCTGGGCTCGGGTGTGTCCCGGGAGAAATACACCTCTTCCCCATTTATTGAGGAGACTCTCTCCATGCAGACACACTTATAGATTTTGGTTGTGGCATTTTTGTGGCCGTTTGTTTGCTTTTGCACCTTTCAGCACCCCTAATTATCACATTTACACTCATTTACACTATTGATTACTGACTACACACACCATTGTTAATTGTATTTAGTTTACTTCAGTTAATAAATATATTTTGTTATTCCTTATCTCAACATTGTCTCCCTTTTTGTTACGAACTTCGAGCCGGTTCGTGACAACAGTGATTATGGTGGTCTGCTTGAAACATGTAGGTATTACAGAATGGGTCAGGGAGAGTTTGAAAATGTCAGTGAAGACACTTGCCAGCTAGTCATGGCATGCTCTGAGTAATCTGTCTCATCCCGCGGCCTTGTGAATGTTAAACTGTTTAAAGCTCTTACTTTAACGGCTACGGAGAGCGAGATCACACAGTCGTCCGGAACAGCTGGTGCTCTCATGCATGGTTCAGTTTCGCTTACTAAATGCATAGAAGGCATTTGGCTTGTCTGTTGGGCTGGCGTCACTGGGCAGCTGGGTGTCCCTTTGTAATCCACGATAGCTTGCAAGCCAAGCCACATCCAATGATCTTTAGAGCCGGCATAGTAGGATTCAATCTTAGTCCCGTATTGATATTTTGCCTCTTTGATTGCTCGTCGGTTGTAGCTGGGTTCCTTATAAGCATCCGGATTAGTTTCCCGCTCTTTGAAAGCGGCAGCTCTAGCCTTTAGCTGAGTGCGGATGTTCCCTGTAAACCATGGCTTCTGGTTGGGATATGTGCGTACAGTCACTGTGGGTACAATGTTATTGATGCACTTATTAATGAAGCACGTGACTGATGTGGTAAACCCCCCTCAGTGTTATTGTTGAATGTGCTAGCGAAACCGTACCATAGCTTAGCATCCGTTTCATCTGACCACTTCTGTATTGAGTGTGTCACTGGTACTTCCTGTTTGAGTTTTTGCTTGTCAGCGGGAATCAAGAGGATCGAGTTATGGTCAGATTTGCCAAAGGGAGCGTGAGGGAGAGCCATATATTTTTCTGTGTGTGGAGTAAAGCTGATCTAGAGTTTTGTTGCATCTAGTTGCACAGGTGACATGCTAGTAAAAATTTGGTAAAACAGATTTCAGTTTCACCGCATTAAAATCACTGGCCACAAGAAGCGTCGCTTCTGGATGTGCATTTTCTGCGTTTACTTTTGGTCCTATATAGCTCACTGATTGCAGTCTTAGTGCCAGCATCAGTTTGTGGTGGTAAATAGACAGTTATGAAAAGTATAGATGAAAACTCTTTCCTAAATAGTATGGTCTGCATCGTATCATGAGGTATTCTAACTTAGACGAGAAAAAACTTGAGACTTCCTTAAACATTAGAGGTCGCGCATCAGCTGTTGTTAATAAATTGACACACCCCTACCCCTTCTTACCCAAGGCTGCCGACTGATCTTGACTATGTATGGAAAAACAGTACAGTTTATATTGTCCATGTACTTATTCAGACAGAAACACAGAAAATTACAGTTCTTCTGGTCCCTTTGATAGGATAGTCTCAAACGGAGCTCGTCCAGTTTATTGTCTAGTGATTCACCAATAGAATGGAAGGTAAAGGTGGTTTATTTTCTCACCAGTGTAGTTTCGTCAGGTTGCCGGCTCATTCGTCTCGCTTGTGCTGTTGCTTCCTCTTTCAAATCCCATGGATTAGGGCCTGGTACGGAGTTAGCAGTATGTACAGGGCTGTCGACTAGTTGAAGTAGAAATTGTCATCCAAATCAAGGTTATTGATCACTGTTCTGATTTCCAGAAACTGTTTTTGGTCATATGAAATGATGGAGGAGACATTATGTACAAAAGACGTTAGGATCAGTTTAAAAACACACACAAAATGTATCACTGCAGCACCACCTTTTATGTGTTTGTGTGTGTGCACGCAACTGGCAAGTGTCTTCACTGACATTTTCAACCTCGTAATACCAACATGTTTCAAGCAGACCACCATAGTCCCTGTGCCCAAGAACACTAAGGTAACCTGCCTAATTGACTACCGACCCGCAGAACTCACATCTGTAGCCATGAAATTCTTTGAAAGGCTGGTCATGGCTCACATCAACACCATTATCCCAGAAACCCTAGACCAACTCCAATTTGCATACCACACCAACATATCCACAGATGATTCAATCTCTATTGCACTCCACACTGCCCTTACACACCCGGACAAAAGGAACACCTATGTGAGAATGCTATTCATTGACTACCGCTCAGCGTTCAACACCATAGTGCCCTCAAAGCTCATCACTAAGCTAAGGACCCTGGGACTAAACCTCT
Organism: Salvelinus alpinus; assembly: GCF_045679555.1. Taxonomy (NCBI): domain Eukaryota; kingdom Metazoa; phylum Chordata; class Actinopteri; order Salmoniformes; family Salmonidae; genus Salvelinus; species Salvelinus alpinus. The sequence goes on along the minus strand of NC_092108.1, from coordinate 17,383,971 downwards.
CCCTCTGCATCTGGATCCTGGACTTCCTGACGGGCCGCCCCCCCCCCCGGTGGTAATGGTAGGTAACAACACATCCACCAAACTGATCCTCAACACGTGGGCTCCTAAGCGGTGTGTGCTCAGTCCCCTCCTTTACTCCCTGTTCACCTATGACTGCACGGCCAGGCACGTCTCCAACACCCTCATTAAGTTTGCTGATGACACAACAGTGGAAGGCCTTATCACCGACAATGATGAGACAGTCTATAGGGAGGAGGTCAGAGACCTGATTGTGTGGTGCAAGGACAACAACCTCTCCCTCAACGTGATCAAGACAAAGGAGATGATTGTGGACTACACGAATAGGAGGAGTGAGCAAACCCCCATTCTCATTGACGTGGCTATAGTGGAGCAGGTTGAGAGCTTCATCTTCCTTGGCGTCCACATCACCAACAACCACATCAAGACAGTCATGAAGAGGGCACGACAAAACCTATTTCCCCTCAGATCCTCAAAAGGTTTTACAGCTGCACCATCGAGAGCATCCTGGCGGGTTGCATCACTGCCTGGTATGGCAACTGCTCGGCCTCCGACCGCAAGGCATCACAGAGGGTAGTGCGTAAGGCCCAGTACATCACCGGGGCCAAGCTTCCTGCCATCCAGGACCTCTATACCAGGCGGTGTCAGAGGAAGGCCCTAAAAATTGTCAGACACCAGCCATAGACTGTTTTCTCTGCTATCGCACGGCAAGCGGTACTGGTGCACCAAGTCTAGGTCCAAGAGGCTCCTAAAAAGCTTCTACCCCCAAGCCATAAGACTCCTGAACAGCTACCCAGACTATTTGCATTGCCCCCACCCCCCACACAGAACGCTGATGCTACTCTCTGTTATTATCTATGCACAGTCACTTTAATAACTCTACCAACATTTACATATTACCTCAATTACCTCGACACCGGTGCCCACACAGATTGACTGGTGCCCCCTGTAAATAGCCTCGCTATTTTATTTACTGCTGCTCTGCAATCATTTGTTATTCTTATCTCTTACTTTTTGGGGGGTATTTTCTTACAACTGCATTGTTGGTTAAGGGCTTGTAAGTAAGCATTTCACTGTAAGGTCTACACCTCTTGTATTCGGCACATGTGACAAATACACTTTGATTTGATAAACCATTATGAAATAGTAAATTAGCCATTGGTAAACAGTTTATATTGTAACAGTACAGATATAGTTTCTTCATTTGAGCCAGTTTGCTACAGTCGGAAAATAATCCTGCAGCAAAAGGAAATGTTAATTATTATGTGGATAAAAATTATTAAATGTTTGTTATGGTAAATCAAGTTAGACATTTTTAAAAAGCTTTTTAAAACGTCTTAGGGCTAAGCGTCCCGCCAGCTGGACACCTGTCGACAACTTCCGGTGATATTGGAGGGCGTGCAATTCAAATAAATAATCATACATTTATGGATATTAAACTATTAGGTACTTATTAAAAGCTTAAAGTCTTCTTCATCTAACTGCATTGTCCGATTTACAATAGGCCTTACAGCGAAAGCATGCCATGCGATTGTTTGAGGGCGGCGCTCAACATCAACATATTTTTCCACCGGCACAGGCTTCATAAAATCACAAATAGCGATTAAATATTCACTTACTTTTTGAAAATCTTCCTCTGATTTGCAATCCAAAGGTTCCCAGCTACAACATGTATGGTCGTTTTGTTAGATAAAATCCTTTTTATATTCCAAAAAGTCAGTTTAGTTGGCGTCATTGATTTGTGTAATCCACTCGTTCAACATGCAGAGAAAGGAATCCAAAAAGCTACCGCTAAACTTTCTTAAAACAAGTCATAATATGTTTCTCGTTAATCCTCAGGCACCCTAAAATGTAATTAAACTATAATATTTCATACGGAAAGAAGTATGTTCAATAGGAAAGCATAATTAGCATGTGCGCGTCCTCTTCGTCGCGCGCGCACAGACTGATTTCCAACTCTGACTTCCATTACTAAAATTCTTCCTTTTTTGGGAAGAAACAAGCCTGAAACCTTGAACAAAGACTGTTGACATCTAGTGGAAGCCATAGGATTTGCAATCTGGGAGCTGGATTTGGATATGACCCTATACGTTCCATTGGAAGAGCATGGGCTCTCAAAAAATAAAAATTCTGGTTGGTTTTCCTTTGGATTTTCTCCTACCATATCTATTGTGTTATAGTCTCATACATTATTTTAACAGTTCTACAAACGTCAAAGTATTTTCTATCCAATGGTACCAATTATATCCATATCCTGGCTTCTGGGCCTGTGTAACAGGCAATTTACTTTGGGGACATCAGTCAGGCAGAAATTCAGAAAAAAGGACCCTAGCCGAAGAAGTTTTAAACATTGAATACACTGCAAGTTTTCATTTCCTGCTGAGCAGCAAAAATTCTCTGAAACAAAAGTGCTCAAAGTAAGATCCTACAATTGTAGCATTCTGTATTTGGGTGGATATCAGTTGATTACATGTATTTTCACTGCTGCAAACTGGTGATATGAAGAGAAAAGGTAATTGGCAACTCCTGACATCTTGTTTTACGGTTGTGGTAAGTCACTGACACTCACGCAGTGATTGAAGTTTCAGTTTTTGTAATCTGCCGCAGTAGAAACTAACACTACTACTGTACACTATTAAATCTCCCTTAATCTTTTCAGTTAGTCAGGGTTGGGGTGTGAATTGTTTAACGTCCCACTCAACCCCAATTTTCCATTTGGGTGTGTGACACCTCTTAAAATTGTGTTCTCACCTTACCTTGTGCTGAGCCTCAAATGGTACAGTACATGGGGCTTTCATTCAACCCTCTTACCAACACCAATACTAAGACACAGTCATGCATTTTGTCATGCCATTTCTTACCAAAACAGCACTTCTCTCTGTTTTTCCTTCTGCACATGCATTAAACAAGTCTCTCAGTATAACTAGAAATATATTGCTACAGGATTGTCACTCACCACCACTATGGAAATCTGTCCTGTCATCAGTGATGTGAGAGTGGGGGGAGACAGTTAGGGGGGTCTGTGGGAGGAAACCAGATTGTGATGCTGTCTGAGTGTAGGAAAGTATTTGTGTATGGCATGTGTCTCTCTGCGTATGAGTGTGTGGTGTTGGTGGGCTTAAAAAGAGCTGCAGTTCTGGTGAAAGTCACACATCTGCAAACTCTCAGAGTGAACGATTCAGACAGAATGATGGGCCTCCTCTCTCTCCTGCTCCTCTTCAGCACAACTCTACTGATGTCCACTTCTTCTTCTCATGGTGCGTGTATTCTCTTATCATGCATTGTATCAGATCGTGTCAGATTTCACTTAAGATGCTGTTGGTTTTAGCATATGAAGTAAATTTATGATTCAAATTGATGATAATGGGGATGATTATGTTAAAATACTTGAAAATAATGCTTTTTAACTACAATGTAAATGGAGGATTATGATGATGATGACGATGAAACTCTTCTCTCGCTTGTAGCCAGTGGAGCAGTAACTATGTGCTGTATGGAGATTAAAGGCACTATGGTGCGTCGTGACCTGATCAAGCGCTACTACATGCAAGACACAGCCATGTGTAACATCAAGGCAGTGACGTAAGTACTCATAACCGCTCATAACCGCTCATAACCGCTCATGTTTATTTGAGCTGCTTTGAATGTTTCAATCAAGTCAAGCAGTGAACAGTATATAAATGCACTACGGGGGATAGAAGACACTATGATGCATTCATAATGCCTCACATAGAGGGGCACCGAGTTGAAGGAAAGTGTTAAAGTCCTGATTGTGTGTCTCTGTTGTGACCATTCTCGTTACCCCTCCCCCAGGTTTGTCACAGTGAAAGGCATACGAATCTGCTCTGACCCTTCCAACCCCTGGGCAAAGAAAACCATGCAGTACCTGGACAATAAGAACAAGCCTCACACACTGAAAAAACATCACATCACATCAACTACCACCTCTACGACCACCACCGCACAACCAGCAAAATACAACCCTCACAAAACAACATTTTCAGCTCACAACCCCAAAATTGCTTCTCAATGGCCAACAACTCTCACCATAAGACAATGAAGAACATAGAATGTTCCAGTTACCTCATAGTAAATCAGAATATTGACTTTGAATATTTGAACATTCTCAAAATGCTCTGTTTATAACATTGTTTTTTTTTTAATGTTATTTTTACAATGTACAATATTTATGTCACTTTAATGAATATCTGGTCACAATTTATTTGGATAGTCCGGATAGTCCATCTGTAGATGTTTAAGATGGACATACTATCAACAAACAATCTTTTGATAAGCAAGTGCTTGCTAAGGTGACGGTTAGGGTAATGGTTAAGTTTAGAATAAAGGTCAGGGTAAGGGTTAAGGTTAGGGTTAAGTATAGGGTTAAATAAGGTTAAGGTTAGTAAATAGCTAGGTGAAATGTTGATGATAGTCTGTAGATATAGAGCATCTACAGATGGACTATCCAAATAAAGTGTTACCGAGTATCTTAATATATTTATAAATGAATCAATTAAATTCACTTCCATGGTGAATTTAATGATTGTGATTGTGTTAACTTGCTGACTATTTGCCAGTATGCCTGAATAATGTATGTTTCCTTATAAGGGTTGATTTGTCGTCCATCTGGTGATGGTTCTTGTGCAAAACGGCTGCCAAACATCACCCAGATGGTTGCCAGACGTTAGTAATGGATGTGCACTGTACAATATCATGTTATGTCCTTTAATACTCTTAGTGAAATTAAAGTGAAGTAAATACAACCAGTTCTATTGATTCATTGAGTTTAATTGTAAACTAAAGCAAAAGGTGACATTTTCTGGTGGCTACTGCAGGTGACCGCTGTAGGTATATTAGTCACTTTGCTTGTTTCACTGATGACCCACAAGACCCATAAGTTCAATGGACATCACATCTGGCCATGCTACAAAGGACAGAAGGATAGACGCAAATGTTAAACAAATGCTTTTAACCCATAACTTGAACTTTAACCTTACCCTGACTCTGAGCTTTATACCCAATTTGAAACAGGGCAAGTTTCTCAAGTACTTGCTCATCAGCTCAGAAAAAATGGTCAGTGGGTCGCAGAGGGAAAGCTATGGGGGACTTAACATAATTACAGTCGGCATTTTGTTTCCACCATATCACCATGTACACTTACACGTGGTTGGAGCTCCAGTGGAGAAATCGGTTAGCATGTGGTGTACTTACTAACACGTATCTGTAAATAGGTTACTACATGTGGGAGGAGAGAAAGTTATAGGTCTATCTCTGTTAACCGTGGGGGTTTTGGGTGATTGGCCATTGTGGAGTTTAATATGACTGTTTGAGGTATAGTGGATGTTCTTACATGCCACAGCGGGTTTTCCCCTCCCCTCTGAACAGGCACTGACTAACACCTCCATTACTGTTTCCACCGCTCCATTACATGTCACATCACTATGTGAAGTATGAATACTATTAAGTGCATGGTTGTGTGTAAGTCACACAACATAGTGAAATATACAGTGCATTCGGAAAGTATTCAGACCACTTGACTTTTTCCACATTTAGTTACATTACAGCCTTATTCAAAAATGTATTAAAATGTTTCTTGCCCCCTTAACAATCTACACACAATACCCCATAATGACAAAGCAAAAACAGCTATTTAGAAATGTTAGCAAATGTATAAAATACAAATAAAAAATAAATAAATTTACAAAAGTATTCAAACCCTTTACAATCTTGGCACACCTGTATTTAGGGAGTTTCTCCCATTCTTCTCTGTAGATCCTCTCAAGCACTGTCAGGTTGGATTGGGAGCGTCACTGCACAGCTATTTTCAGGTCACTCCGTCTGGCCACTCTACCATAAAGGCCTGACATCACCACAGAGGAACTTTGGAGCTCTGTCAGAGTGACCAGTGTACTCTTGGTCACCTCCCTGACCAAGGCCCTTTTCCCCCGATTGGTCAGTTTGGCCAGGCGGCCAGCTCTAGGAAGAGTATTGGTGGTTACAAACGTATTCCATTTAAGAATAATTGAGGCCACTGTGTTCTTGATGACCTTCAATGCTGCAGACATGTTTTGGTACCCTTCTCCAGATCTGTGTCTCGACACAATCCTGTCTCGGAGCTCTACAGACAATTCCTTCGACATCATGGCTTGGTTTTTGCTCTGACAACTGTTGGACCTTATATCGACAGCTGTGTGCTTTTCCAAATTATTTCAAGTCAACTGAATTTACCACAGGTGGACTCCAATAAAGTTGTAGAAACATCACAAGGATGATCAATGGAAACAGGATACACCTGAGCTCAATTCTGGGTCTCATAAGAAAGGGTCTGAATATGTAAATAAGCTATTTCAGTTTACATTTTTTAAACATTTGCACAACAAAAAAAAAAACGGTATTGTTTGTAGATTGAGGAGGATATATATGTTTTAATCAATTTTAGAATAAGGCTGTAATGTAACAAAATGTGGAAAAAGTCAAGGGTTCTGAATACTTTCCGAATGAACTGTACATTAACGTACTGTATGTGTTAACTATGAGTTTCTTTGGATAAAAGCATCTGCTAATATTATCATATTATTACCTATATCTTACCTAGATATATTACCTAGATATATTACCTATATCTATCCTACCCTGCCTTTCTAAGGTCTTCGAATGCCAAGTCAACAAACAGAATACCGACCATTTCGAATCCCACCGCACCTCCTCCGCTATGCAATCTGGTTTCAGAGCTGGTCATGGGTGCACCTCAGCCACGCTCAAGGTCCTAAACGATATTTTAACCGCCATCGATAAGAAACAATACTGTGCAGCCATATTCATTGATCTGGCCAAGGCTTTCGACTCTGTCAATCACCACATCCTCATCGGCAGACTCGATAGCCTTGGTTTCTCAAATGATTGACTCGCCTGATTCACCAACTACTCCTCTGATAGAGTTCAGTGTGTCAAATCGGAGAGCCTGTTGTCCGGGCCTCTGGCAGTCTCTATGGGGGTGCCACAGGGTTCAATTCTTGGACCGACTCTCTTCTCTGTATACATCAATGATGTCGCTCTTGCTGCTGGTGAGTCTCTGATCCACCTCTACGCAGACGACACCATTCTGTATACTTCTGGCCCTTCTTTGGACACTGTGTTAACAACCCTCCAGACGAGCTTCAATGCCATACAACTCTCCTTCCGTGGCCTCCAACTGCTCTTAAATACAAGTAAAACTAAATGCATGCTATTTAACCTATCGCTTTCTGCACCTGCCCGCCCGTTCAGCATCACTACTCTGGACGGTTCTGAGTTAGAATATGTGGACAACTACAAATGCCTAGGTGTCTGGTTAGACTGTAAACTCTCCTTCCAGACTCACATCAAACATCTCCAATCCAAAGTTAAATCTAGAATTGGCTTCCTATTTCACAACAAAGCATCCTTCACTCATGCTGCCAAACATACCCTCGTAAAACTGACCATCCTACCGATCCTCATCTTCGGCGATGTCATTTACAAAATAGCCTCCAATACCCTACTCAATAAATTGGATGCAGTCTATCACAGTGCCATCAGTTTTGTCATCAAAGCCCCATTTACAACCCAGCACTGCGACCTGTACGCTCTCGTTGGCTAGCTCTCGCTTCATACTCGTCACCAAACCCACTGGCTCCAGGTCATCTACAAGACCCTGCTAGGTAAAGTCCCACCTTATCTCAGCTCGCTGGTCACCATAGCAGCACCCACCTGTAGCACGCGCTCCAGCAGGTATATCTCACCCCCAAAACTAATTCCTCCTTTGGCCGCCTCTCCTTCCAGTTCTCTGCTGCGAATGACTGGAACGAACTACAAAAATCTCTGAAACTGGAAACACTAATCTTCCTCACTAGCTTTAAGCACCAGCTGTCAGAGCAGCTCACAGATTACTGCACCTGTACATAGCCCGTCTATAATTTAGCCCGAACAACTACCTCTTCCCCTACTGTATTTATTTATTTATTTTGCTCCTTTGCACCCCATTCTACTTTGCACATTCTTCCAATGCAAATCTACCATTCAAGTGTTTTACTTGCTATATTGTATTTACTTCGCCACCATGGCCTTTTTTTGCCTTTACCCCCCTTATCTCACCTCATTTGCTCACATTGTATATAGACTTGTTTTTGTACCATATTATTGACTGTATGTTTGTTTATTACATGTGTAACTCTGTGTTGTTGTATGTGTCGAACTGCTTGGCTTTATCTTGGCCAGGTCGCAATTGTAAATGAGAACTTGTTCTCAACTTGCCTACCTGGTTAAATAAAGGTGAAATTTAAAAAATAAATAAATAATGTCTTGTATTGTATAATGCCACTTGTATGCAGAGTACCCTCCTTGGGTGTCTTGAAAGGCATTTAAAGTAAACTGTACCTTCATTTTGATTCTTATTATTAATTAAAGACATTTACATAAAGCCACTCACTCTGGAGGGAGATTAGAAAACAATCACTTGTTGATACTACATCCCTGGGAGCAATGATTTGGACTGCCTTTAGTGCTTTTTCTAAGTGATTAGGCCACAAGAGTTTGTTTGAGACTTGTCTGTTCTCCAAAGGGATGAAAGTCTGTCTGATTCTAAGTCTTTGTTGCTACTGTACCTGTATCTCTAGTTCTGCTTTGTCGTCATCATCTGTGACTGGGGTGCCAGGCCTGTCTCGTCTACAGTACAGGGAAAAGGTGACAGTCAAAGAATAACCTCAGATTAAATCTCTGTGAACAGTGCACTGTACAAAATAATACAGTATGTTGATTCAACGTACAATTATAAGGCAACCAGCTGCAGTAGGATTGTGAGTTTGCGCAACAAAATAGCATTCAAGTTGATACAACGTACACTTGTAAGGCAACCAGCTGCAATAGGATTAAGAGTTTGCTCAACATTTGAGCATATAGCTGAACCAACACACATTCTCAAGTTGAATTGTATGTTCACTCAACCTCGAATTTTCGGTTTAGTGAACATACAATTCAACTTTAGAATTTATTCTACCTTATTTGTATAGTTTCTTTATGTTAGAATTCATCTGCACTGTTTTATACCTGTTGCGTCCTGTACATGTGGCGAATAAACTTTGAAACTTGAAACTATACATTACATACATCATAAGGCCTTTCTTTGAGGGCCTACTCACAACCTAATTTAGTGGTCTGAAACTCCTGGTTTACAGGCCACATCGAAGCCTGCAAGTCACATTATAATGGCATACAAAGTGATGTGTAATTCTTATTGGAATCCAGGAACTCCGGGAGCTTTTTATCAGTGTGTTAACCTTGGAATTCGTGTCACACATACAGTATCCTGTTTGTGTGAGTGAGTGTGTGTGTGTGCGTGCGTGTGGTTCAGTAGGAAGCGATGTAGAAGTTCTCTGTGGTCTGTCAGTCAGAATGGGATAGGTTAGGACTCCTACTAGTGTTCCTTTCTCCACCACAGTGTCAGAATCAGATGCTCCCACTAAATGTATCAACTACTGTGGTGAAGACAGGTGGTGAGGGCACTCGGAGTGTGGTGTCCGGAAAACAACCTCTCACTCAAAGTCAACAAAACAAAGGAGATGATCGTGAACTTCAGGAAACAGCAGAGGGAGCACCCCCCCCCCCCATATCCATATCGAAGGGACAGCAGTGGAGAAGGTGGAAAGTTTTAAGTTCCTGGGCGTACACATCACAGACAAACTGAAATGGTCCACCCACACAGACAGTGTAGTGAAGAAAGAGCAACAGCGCCTCTTCAACCTCAGGAGGCTGAAGAAATGTGGCTTGTCACCCAAAAACCTGACAAACTTTTACAGATGCACAATCGAGAGTATCCTGTCGAGCTGTATCACAGCCTGGTATGGCAACTGCTCCGCCCTCAACCCCAAGGCTCTCCAGAGGGTGGTGCGGTCTGCACACCGCATCACCGGGGGCAAACTACCTGCCCTCCGAGACACCTACAACACCCGTTGTCACAGGAAGGCCAAAAAGATAATCAAGGACAACAACCACCCGAGCGACTGCCTGTTCAAATCGTTATCATCCAGGAGAGGTCAGTACAGGTGCATCAAAGCTGGGACTGAGAGATTGAAAAACAGCTTCTATCTCAAGGCCATCAGACTGTTAAATAGCCATCACTAACTCAGAGAGGCTGCTGCCTTCACTGAGACCCAATCAATGCACACTTTAATAAATGGATCACTAGTCACTTTTAACAATGCCACTTTAAATAATGCCACTTTAATAATGTTTACATATCTTACTTTACTCATATCACATGTATATACTGTATTTTATATAATCTATTGCATCTTGCCTATGCCACTCAGCCATCGCTCATCCATATATTTATATGTACACATTTTCATTCATCCCTTTAGATGTGTGTATTATGTAGTTGGTGGGGAATTGTTAGATTACTTGTTAGATTTGTGTGTAATAGGTAGTTGTTGGGAATTGTTAGATATTACTTGTTAGATATTACTACATTGTTGGAACTAGAAGCACAAGCATTTCGCTACACTTGCATTAACATCTGCTAACCATGTGTATGTAACCAATAAAATTTGATATGATTTGATTTGACATGTTAGCCACCATGGTAGGTGGACTACATGTTAGCCACCATGGGTAGGTGGGCTACATGTTAGCCTCCACGGGTAGGTGGGCTACATGTTAGCCTCCACGGGTAGGTAGACTACATGTTAGCCTCCACGGGTAGGTGGGCTACATGTTAGCCTCCACAGGTAGGTAGACTACATGTTAGCCACCATGGTAGGTAGACTACATGTTAGCAACCATGGTAGGTAGACTACATGTTAGCCACCATGGTAGGTAGACTACATGTTAGCAACCATGGGTAGGTGGGCTACATGTTAGCCTCCACGGGTAGGTGGACTACATGTTAGCCTCCATGGTAGGTGGGCTACATGTTAGCCACCATGGGTAGGTGGGCTACATGTTAGCAACCATGGTAGGTAGACTACATGTTAGCAACCACGGGTAGGTCGGCTACATGTTAGCCACCATGGGTAGGTGGGCTACATGTTAGCAACCATGGTAGGTAGACTACATGTTAGCAACCACGGGTAGGTCAGCTACATGTTAGCCACCATGGTAGGTAGGCTACATGTTAGCCTCCACGGGTAGGTGGACTACATGTTAGCCTCCACGGGTAGGTGGACTACATGTTAGCCTCCACGGGTAGGTGGGCTACATGTTAGCCTCCACGGATAGGTGGACTACATGTTAGCCTCCACGGGTAGGTGGGCTACATGTTAGCCACCATGGGTAGGTGGACTACATGTTAGCCACCATGAGTAGGTCGGCTACATGTTAGCCACCATGGGTAGGTCGGCTACATGTTAGCCACCATGGGTAGGTCCTACATGTTAGCCACCATGGGTAGGTCCTACATTTTAGCCACCATGGGTAGGTCGGCTACATGTTAGCAACCATGGGTAGGTCCTACATGTTAGCCACCATGGGTAGGTCCTACATGTTAGCCACCATGGGTAGGTCGGCTACATGTCAGCCAACATGAGTAGGTCGGCTACATGTTAGCCACCATGGGTAGGTCGGCTACATGTTAGCCACCATGGGTAGGTCGGCTACATGTTAGCCACCATGGGTAGGTCCTACATGTTAGCCACCATGGGTAGGTTGACTACATGTTAGCCACCATGGGTAGGTTGACTACATGTTAGCCACCATGGGTAGGTCCTACATGTTAGCCACCATGAGTAGGTCGGCTACATGTTAGCCACCATGGGTAGGTCGGCTACATCTTAGCCACCATGGGTAGGTCCTACATGTTAGCCACCATGGGTAGGTCATACATTTTAGCCACCATGGGTAGGTCGGCTACATGTTAGCCACCATGGGTAGGTCCTACATGTTAGCCACCATGGGTAGGTCGGCTACATGTCAGCCAACATGAGTAGGTCGGCTACATGTTAGCCACCATGGGTAGGTAGGCTACATGTTAGCCACCATGGGTAGGTCGGCTACATGTCAGCCAACATGAGTAGGTCGGCTACATGTTAGCCACCATGGGTAGGTCCTACATGTTAGCCACCATGGGTAGGTTGACTACATGTTAGCCACCATGGGTAGGTCGGCTACATGTTAGCCACCATGGGTAGGTCGGCTACATGTTAGCCACCATGGGTAGGTCGGCTACATGTTAGCCACCATGGGTAGGTTGACTACATGTTCGCCACCATGAGTAGGTCGGCTACATGTTAGCCACCATGGGTAGGTCGGCTACATGTCAGCCACCATGAGTAGGTTGGCTACATGTTAGCCACCATGGGTAGGTCCTACATGTTAGCCACCATGGTCAGATATGCAATGTTAGCCACCATGAGGGGTGCGTGCTCTGTCCCTCCTGTACTCCCTGTTCACTCATGCAGGCACGACTCCAACACCATCATTACGTTTGCTGATGACACAACAGTGGTAGGCCTGATCAGCAACAACGATGAGACAGCCTATAGGGAGGAGGTCAGAGACCTGACTGTGTGGTGCAAGGACAACAACCTCTCCCTCAACGTGATCTAGACAAAGGAGATGATTGTGGACTACAGGAAAAGGAGGAGTGAGCAAACCCCCATTCTCATCAACGGGGCTGTAGGGGAGCAGGTTGAGCATTTCAAGTTCCTTGGCGTCCACATCACCAACAAACTAACATGGTCTAAGCACACCAAGACAGTCATGAAGAGGGCATGACAAAACCTATTCCCCTTCAGAAGACTGAAAAGATTTGGCATGGGTCCTCGAAAGGTTTTACAGCTGCACCATCGAGAGCATCCTGACGGGTTGCATCACTGCCTCGTATGGCAACTGCTCGGCCTCCGACAGCAAGGCACTACAGAGAGTTGTGTGTACGGCCCAGAACATCACCGGGGCCGAGCTTCCTGCCATCCAGGACCTCTATACCAGGCGGTGTCAGAGGAAGGCCCTACAAATTGTAAAAGACTCCAGCCACCCTAGTCATAGACTGTTCTCTCTGCTACCGCACGGCAAGCGGTATCTGAGCGCCAAGTCTAGATCCAAGAGGCTTCTAAACAGCTTCTACCCCCAAGCCATAAGACTCCTGAACAGCTAATCAAATGGCTACCCAGACTATTTGCATTGCACCCCCCCCCCCCCTTCTATGCTGCTGCTTCTCTCTGCTATTATCTATGCATAGTCACTTTAATAACTCTACATACATGTACATATTTCCTCAATACCTTGACACCGGTGCCCCCTGCACATTGACTCTGTACCGGTACCCACTGTATATAGCCCTGCTATTGTTATTTACTGCTGCTCTTTAATTATTTGCTATTCTTGTCTCCTACTTTTTTTTGTATTTTATTAAAACTGCATTGTTGGTTAAGGGCTTGTAATGTAAGCATTTCACTGTAAGGTCTAAACCTGCTGTATTCGGCGCATGTGACAAATAACATTTGATTTGATTTGATTTGAGTAGTTTTCATGAATGTTGTGATATAATGTTGTGATATAAGCTAGTAGCCCATTAAAGAACTGTATGGGACTTGCACCAGTAAGTAGGGGGGACTTTCAAAGGGTACAAAGACCAAATAAAGGTCATGACTGAGGGATCATCAACAGAGACAGAGGCAGGCATAAAAATAAAACAAACTATAAGCACCTCAGTGGTTAAGAAAGCAGAGAACAAGTTTGAAAGGAAGCACACATTTCCTGTGTCACATCAGCTAGGCTCCATCTACATTTAAGACAGAGATCTGTGGCTGAAACAACAGCTACAAACATTCTCTCACAGGCCCTGTGTTATCATCATTGCTTAATGTATTAGCCATCTTCCATCATTTGCCCAGTTACACTTTTAGAAAGAATTGTTCGAAATGGGTTCTTCGGCTATCCCCTTAGGAGAACCCTTTTTGGTTCCAGGTAAAACCGTTTTTGCTTCCAGGTAGAACCGTTTTGGGTTCCATGTAGAACCCTCTGTGGAAAGGGTTCTACCTGGAACCAAGATGAGTTTGTCAAAGGGTTATCCTTTGGAGACAGCCGAAGATCCCTTTATGTTCTATACAGCACCTTTTTTTCTAAGACTGTAGGCCTAGTTAATTGTTCATGAAAAATGCTTCTTTCTGAAAGAAAAAGTTTTATTGTGTCAGGCTGTATTGATCTTGCAAATCGTGTTTGGCACAAGAATTACGTATTTCTATGTATTTTTTTTGTATTCCTGAGAACAAACGAGTAGATACAGTGCCTTTCGAAATTATTCATACCCTTTGAATTATTCACATTTTTGTTGCGTTACAGTCTGAATTCAAAATGGATTATATATATTTTTAATTCTCACCCATCTATACACAATACCCGATAATGACAAAGTGAAAACTTGTTTTTAGATTTTTTTGCAAATGTATTAAAAAGAAAATACAAAAGTACCATTTACATAAGTATTCACACCCCTGAGTCAATACATGCTAGAATCACATTTGGCAGTGATTACAGCTGTGAGTCTTTCTGGGTAAGTTTCTAAGAGCTTTGCACAACTGGATTGTACAATATTTGCACATTATCTTTAAAAATGTATTCAACTTCTGTCAAGTTGGTTGCTGACCATTACTAGACAGCCATTTTTAAGTCTTGCCATAAATATTCAAGATGATTTAAGTCCAAACTGTAACTAGACCACTCAATGTCATCTTGGTAAGCAAATCCAGTGTATATTTGGCCTTGTGTTTTAGGTCATTGTCCTGCTGAAAGGTGAATTCATCTCCCAATGTCTGTTGGAAAGCAGACTGAACCAAGTTTTCATCAAGGATTTTTCCTGTGCTTAGCTCTATTACGTTTCTTTTTATTCTAATAAACTCCCTAGTCCTTGCTGATAACAAGCACACACATAACATGACGTAGCCACCACCATGCTTCAAATATAAAGAGTGGTTCTCAGCGATGTGTTGGATTTGCCACAGAAAACATAACACTTTGTATTCAGGACATTTTTTGCAGTTTTACTTCAGTGCTTAATTGCAAACAGGATGCACTTTTTAGAATATTTGCATTTTGTACAGGCTTCCTTCTTTTCACTCTGTCATTTAGGTTAGCACTGTGAAGTAACTACAATGCTGTGGATCCATCCTCAGTTTTCTCCTATGACAACCATTAAACTCTGTAAATGTCTTGAAGTCACCATTGGCCTGATGGTGAAATCCCTGAGTGGGTTCCTTCCTCTCCGGCAAATGAGTTAGGAAGGATGCCTGTATCTTTGTAGTGACTGGGTGTATCGATACACCATCCAAAGTGTAATTAACAACTTCATTATGCTCAAAGGGATATTCAATGTCTTTTGTTTACCCATCTACCAATAGGTGCCCTTCTTTGCAAGGCATTGGAAAACCTCCCTGGTCTTCGTGGTTGAATCTGTGTTTGAAAATCACTACTCGACTGAGGGAACTTACAGATAATTGTATGTGTGGGCTACAGAGTTGAGGTAGTCATTCAAATATCATGTTAAACCTTCTCTCGAGTGGTGCAGAGGTCTAAGGCACTGCTTCGTAGTACTTGAGGCGTCATTACAAACCTGGGTTCGATCCCAGGCGGTGTCACAGTCGGCCAGACCAGGGACCCATGAGGTGGCGCACAATTGGCTCAGCATCGTCCGGGTTAGGGGAAGGTTTGGCCGACGGGGATTTCCTTGTCCCATTGCGTTCTAGCGACTCCTTGTGGTGGGCCGGGCTCCTGCAAGCTGACAGCGTTAATTTCCTCCGACACATTGGACCGGCTGGCTTTCCGAGTTAAATGAGCAGTGTGTCAAGAAGTAGTGCGGCTTGGCAAGGTCATGTTTCGGAGGACGCATGGCTCTCGACATTCGCCTTTCCCAAATCCGTAGTTGAGTTGCAGCGATGGGACAAGACTGTAACTACCAATTGGGGAAAAAAAGGGGTTAAAATACCATCAACAAAAAAATGAAACTTATGTTAAGCACATTTGTACTTATTTAGGCTTGCCATAACAAAGGGATTGAATACTTTTCTTTTCGACTTAAGACATTTCAGCTTTTCATTTTAATGAATTAATAAAAATGTCTAGAAACATAATTCCACTATGTGCTATAATTTCTATAGATTCCTTAAGTCAAACAATAACATCCCTTAGCCGCATTATCTACCAAGGGAATTCTCGTCAATCATAATCACAGCCGTATACATTCCCCCCCAAGCAGACACATCGATGGCCCTGAACGAACTTTATCTGACTCTTTGTAAACTGGAAACCACACACCCTGAGGCTGCATTCATCGTAGCTGGGGATTTTAACAAGGCTAATCTAAAAACAAAACTCCCTAAATTCTATCAGCATATCGATTGTGCTACCAGGGCTGGAAAAACACTAGACCATTGTTATACTAATTTCCGCGACGCTTATAAGGCCCTCCCCCGCCCCCCTTTCGGAAAAGCTGACCACGACTCCATTTTGTTGATTCCAGCCTACAAACAAAAACTCAAACAACAAGCTCCCGCGCTCAGGTCTGTTCAACGCTGGTCCGACCAATCTGAATCCACGCTTCAAGACTGCTTCGATCACGCGGATTGGAATATGTTCCGCATCGCGTCCAACAACAATATTGACGAATATGCTGATTCGGTGAGCGAGTTCATTAGGAAGTGCATTGACGATGTCGTACCCACAGCAACGATAAAAACATTCCCAAACCAGAAACCGTGGATTGACGGCAGCATTCGCGTGAAACTGAAAGCGCGAACCACTGCTTTTAACCAGGGCAAGGTGACCGGAAGCATGACCGAATACAAACAGTGTAGCTATTCTCTCCGCAAGGCAATCAAACAGGCTAAGTCTCAGTACAGAGACAAAATCGAGTCGAAATTCAACAGCTCAGACACAAGAGGTATGTGGCAGGGTCTACAGTCAATCACGGATTACAAAAAGAAAACCAGCCCCGTCGAGGACCAGGATGTCTTGCTCCCAGACAGGCTAAACAACTTTTTTGCCCGCTTTGAGGACAATACAGTGCCACTGACACGGCCCCCTACCAAAACCTGCGGGCTCTCCTTCACTGCAGCCGAGGTGAGTAAAACATTTAAACGTGTTAACCCTCGCAAGGCTGCAGGCCCAGACGGCATTCCCAGCCGCGTCCTCAGAGCATGCGCAGACCAGCTGGCTGGTGTGTTTACGGACATATTCAATCAATCCTTATCCCAGTCTGCTGTTCCCACATGCTTCAAGAGGGCCACCATTGTTCCTGTTCCCAAGAAAGCTAAGGTAACTGAGCTAAACGACTACCGCCCCGTAGCACTCACTTCCGTCATCATGAAGTGCTTTGAGAGACTAGTCAAGGACCATATCACCTCCACCCTACCGGACACCCTAGACCCACTCCAATTTGCTTACCGACCCAATAGGTCCACAGACGACGCAATCGCAACCACACTGCACACTGCCCTAACCCATCTGGACAAGAGGAATACCCATGTGAGAATGCTGTTCATCGATTACAGCTCAGCATTTAACACCATAGTACCCTCCAAACTCGTCATCAAGCTCGAGACCCTGGGTCTCGACCCCGCCCTGTGCAACTGGGTCCTGGACTTCCTGACGGGCCGCCCCCAGGTGGTGAGGGTAGGTAACAACATCTCCACCCCGCTGATCCTCAACACTGGGGCCCCACAAGGGTGCGTTCTGAGCCCTCTCCTGTACTCCCTGTTCACCCACGACTGCGTGGCCATGCACGCCTCCAACTCAATCATCAAGTTTGCGGATGACACTACAGTGGTAGGCTTGATCACCAACAACGACGAGACGGCCTACAGGGAGGAGGTGAGGGCCCTCGGAGTGTGGTGTCAGGAAAATAACCTCATACTCAACGTCAACAAAACAAAGGAGATGATTGTGGACTTCAGGAAACAGCAGAGGGAGCACCCCCCTATCCACATCGACGGGTCAGTAGTGGAGAAGGTGGAAAGTTTTAAGTTCCTCGGTGTACACATCACGGACAAACTGAACTGGTCCACCCACACAGACAGCGTTGTGAAGAAGGCGCAGCAGCGCCTCTTCAACCTCAGGAGGCTGAAGAAATTCGGCTTGTCACCAAAAGCACTCACAAACTTCTACAGATGCACAATCGAGAGCATCCTGTCGGGCTGTATCACCGCCTGGTACGGCAACTGCTCCGCCCACAACCGTAAGGCTCTCCAGAGGGTAGTGAGGTCTGCAGAACGCATCACCAGGGGCAAACTACCTGCCCTCCAGGACACCTACACCACCCGATGTCACAGGAAGGCCATAAAGATCATCAAGGACAACAACCACCCAAGCCACTGCCTGTTCACCCCGCTATCATCCAGAAGGCGAGGTCAGTACAGGTGCATCAAAGCAGGGACCGAGAGACTGAAAAACAGCTTCTATCTCAAGGCCATCAGACTGTTAAACAGCCACCACTAACATTTAGCGGCCGCTGCCAACATACTGACTCAACTCCAGCCACTTTAAAAATGGGAATTGATGGAAATTATGTAAAAATGTACCACTAGCCACTTTAAGCAATGCCACTTAATACAATGTTTACATACCCTACATTACCCATCTCATATGTATATATACTGTACTCTATATCATCTACTGCATCTTGCCATCTTTATGCAATACATGTACCACTAGCCACTTTAAACTATGCCACTTTATGTTTACATACCCTACAGTACTCATCTCATATGTATATACCGTACTCTATACCATCTACTGCATCTGCCATGCCGTTCTGTACCACCACTCATTCATATATCTTTATGTACATATTCTTTATCCCTTTACACTTGTGTGTGTGTGTAAGGTAGTAGTGTGGAATTGTTAGGTTAGATTACTGTTGGTTATTACTGCATTGTCGGAACTAGAAGCACAAGCATTTCGCTACACTCGCATTAACATCTGCTAACCATGTGTATGTGACTAATAAAATTTGATTTGATTTGATTTGATTAAAATGCTAAGGGATAGGGCTGGGGAATACAATCTTCCCAGCTCTGCAGATTTTGCTGCGAGGAGGCAGAGTCATTAGATCATTTATTTTGGCACTGTCCATATGTAGCTCGTTTTTGGTCACAGGTCCAGCAATGGCTGAAGAATTGCAACATTTACTTAGAACTAAAGCTGCAAATGGCAATACTGGGTGATTTGAAAAGTCATAGTCAATCGATCAATAATATAATAATTATTTTAGCAAAAATATTTATCCTTAATTTACAATCTGTAGAAACTATGAGAATAGAAAGGTTAAGTACTTTTGTGAAGCATCACAGCGCAGTAGAAAAAGATATGGCAAATAGGAATCCAAAATGGATGGTGTTAAGAGATATATGGGAGGGGTTGAATGGAGCTGAAGGGTGGGACTAATAACAACAAGATAACCAATGTAAAACATACGGGGTCTGTAAAATGTATATAGGTTCAGAACTTTTGTGAAATAGCACAGTTAGAAATAGAAATCAAACTGGATGTCAAGTGTCAATGTGGAGCAGGTAGGACGGAGTCAATCCTGCTGCACATTGACAGTTGACAGAAACACGCACCAAACCATGTGGGAACCAGAGGGTTAAATAGGGAATAAATAATAATGTAATCGAAACCAGGTGTGTACAATAAAGACAAGACAAATGGACTTTGAAACGTAGATCGGTGGCGGCTAGAAAACCGGTGACGTCCACCGCCGACGCCGCCCGAACAAGGAGAGGCACCAAATTCGGTGGAAGTCGTGACACTGGATGGACATCAAAAATAAAATAAAGCCAGGACTAAAAACAAAACAAAATATAACTATTGTAAAATTGATTGTGTCTGTAGAATGTATATATTATGTATAAACTGAAGGTAGAAGCCTAAGTGTTATTGTTTATCAGTTTACTCCTATTGGGGGAAGGGTGGTAGGGTTTGCGGGGAATAATAAAGGTATATTCAAAAAAAAGTGTGTATGTGTATATATGTATATATGTGTATATGTATGAATGTTTATATATATATGTGTGTATAATGGTATGTGTATATATGTATGTATGTACACTACCATTCAAAAGTTTGGGGTCACTTAGAAATGTCCTTGTTATTGAAAGAAAAGCAAATTTTTTGTCCATTAAAATAACATAGAATTGATCAGGAATACAGTGTAGACATTGTTATTGTTGTAAATGACTATTGTAGCTGGAAACAACATATTTTTTATGGAATATCTACATAGGCATACAGAGGCCCATTATCAGCAACCATCACTCCTGTGTTCCAATGGCACGTTGTGTTAGCTAATCCAAGCATCCGGGATGCAGGCCTTCTTGGCAGAGTTGCAAAGAAAAAGCCATATCTCAGATTGGCCAATAAAAATAAAAGATTAAGATGGGCAAAAGAACACAGACACTCGACAAAGGAATTGCCTAGAAGGCCATTATCCCGGAGTCGCCTCTTCACTGTTGACGTTGAGACTGGTGTTTTGCGAGTACTATTTAATGAAGCTGCCAGTTGAGGTCTTGTGAGGCATCTGTTTCTCAAACTTGACACTCTAATGTACTTGTCCTCTTGCTCAGTTGTGCACCGGGGCCTCCCACTCCTCTTTCTATTCTGGTTAGGGCCAGTTTGCGCTATTCTGTGAACAAGGTAGTACAGCGTTGTACCAGATCTTGAGTTTCTTGGCAATTTCTCGCATGGAATAGCCTTAATTTCTCAGAACAAGAATAGACTGACGAGTTTCAGAAGAAAGGTCTTAGTTTCTGGCCATTTTGAGCCTGTAATCGAACCCACAAATGCTGATGCTCCAGATACTCAACTAGTCTAAAGAAGACCCGTTTTATTGTTTCTTTAACCTCTCTGGGATATGTGGGAAGCTTGCGTCCCACTTGGTCAATAGCCAGGGAAAATGTAGAGCGCCAAATTCAAAAAAATGATATAAAATCAAACTTTCATTAAATCACACATATAAGATACCAAATTAAAGCTACACTCGTTGTGAATCCAGCCAACATGTCAGATTTCAAAAAGGCTTTTCGGCGAAAGCATAAGATGCTATTATCTGATGATAGCACAACAGTAAACAAAGAGAGTGTAGCATATTTCAACCCTGCAGGCGCAACACAAAACGCAGAAATAAAATATAAATCATGTCTTGCCTTTGACTAATTGCTTTTGTTGGCACTCCAATATGTCCCATAAACATCACAAATGGTCCTTTTGTTCGATTAATTCCGTCCATATATGTCCAAAATGTCAATTTATTTGGCGCGTTTGATCCAGAAAAAAACAGCTTCCAATTTGTGCAACGTCACTACAAAATATCTCAAAAATTACCTCTAAACTTTGCCAAAACATTTCAAACTACTTTTGTAATACATCTTAAGGTATTTGTAAACGTTAATAATCGATCAAATTGAAGACGGGTCTATCTGTTTTCAATACAGGAGGACAACAAACTAACGATACTTTTCTAGTCTTGCGCAACTCTCAAACAGTACACATAGCGTTACACTGATTCCAGATGGCCGTTCTTCTTCATTGCACAAAGGAATAACCTCAACCTATTTCCAATGACTGGTGACATCCAGTGGAAGCGGTAGGAACTGCAAACAGGTTGATTAGAAATCTAGTATCCCAATGAAACCTCATTGAACAGACGGTGACCTCAAAAGAAAGAAATCTGAATGGTTAGTCCTCAGGGTTTTGCCTGCTACATAAGTTCTATGATACTCACAGACATGATTCAAACAGTTTTAGAAACTTCAGAGTGTTCTCTATCCAAATCAACTAATATTATGCATATCTTATATTCTGGGGATGAGTAGAAGGAAGTTGAAATTGGGCATGCTATTTATCCAAAAGTGAAAATGCTGCCCCCTATCCTAGAGAAGTTAATCAGAACAACAGTTTTCAGCTGTGCTAACATAATTGCAAAAGGGTTTTCTTATGATCAATTAGCCTTTTAAAATGATAAACTTGGATTAGCTAACACAATGTGCCATTGGAACACAGGAGTGATGGTTGCTGACAATGGGCTTCTGTACGCCTATGTAGATATTCCATTAAACATGAGCCGTTTCCAGCTACAATAGTCATTTACATTAACAATGTCTACACTATTTTTGATCAATTTGATGTTATTTTAATGGACCAAAGAATTTACTTTTCTTTCAAATATAAGGACATTTCTAAGTGACCCCAAACTTTTGAACGGTAGTGTGTATACTGTAGATATATATTTACAAAAATAATATGGGGGATTGGAAAATCTGCAGACATTTACATTTTAACAATCTATCCGCAATATTAAAGCTGATCCATCCCCTAAATTAAAAATATATATATATATATATAAAAAGGGAAAGCGCTGGAGAAATGTAACCGGTCTCAAATTCATAGACAGAGCTACAGTATGGATGCAAGGACTGACCATCCATGATTTCAAATATGTAGTATTAACCATGTTTTGAGTCTATACAGTGTGTGTTGAAATATATATTGTTATATTTACCAGCTTATATTTTGGGTACTTATAAGCATTTATCAGCGTTTATAAGTTATATTTATAAAAAATATATGAGTTTATATATGTTTATATCATTAATTTAGTCCAAAATGTATGTAGAAACTAAAGATTCTTGCTTTAACTAGCCTCCAGTACATTTTTCAATAAACAGTAATATTATTCAACGTAATTAATGAATCAGCATTGGTCCCATTTATCAGTGACAAAAACAACTTTGTGTCCACATTGCATTTTTTTGTTGTTGTCATGGATAAAACTGCACTTACAACATGCATTCATAGGTAGACGTCCTTGTCACCATACTGCTTTGATCTCTTGCGCCCTCTTCCATCTCTCTTTCCTCCCCTCTTTCCTCCTTTCCCCTTTCCGCCTCTCTTCTTTTGTACTTTTCCGTGTTTGCGTGCCACTGCCGGTCCCTTGGTCACTGTCTCTCTCTCCTTTCCCTCCTCCTCCTCTCTCTTGATCATTTTGGCTTCATCCACCTTTCCCACGGCCTTCCTCACCCAATCACTTCCTGGGTCAGCGCAGATCCTCTTCCTGCCTATGGTGTGTAACCTGGAATAGATCAAGATGTCAATCTTTTCCACTTCGGTGAGGTCATTTTTATTTTTTTTGTAATTTCCTGGTGAAGACATTAGTAGTGGAGTAAAACCAGTGGTTCTGTATGATAATGTAGGATACCCACAATAGCATCGTTGGACACATCCTAATCTTTACGGTGTAGTATGACAGTGTAGGAAATATTATTGTAGGGTACTGACACTATAGCGTCGATGGGACACAGCACTGTAGTTTGTACAGTGTAGTCCACTACGTTTTTAGGGTGGACTCTTGTCTGTGACAGCTAAAGACAACAGCTCTTAAAGGGTCCAGCATCTATACAGGGGAGAGAAAGCGAATAATCTATTATGGTTACACATTACTAGTTTACACACAGGTACATATTACATACGTACACACAGACACACACACTTTCATTCATAGAACTATAGGTAAGTACTCACTTGCATAGACTCCGGCCATCCATGAGGCTACACAGAGCCACGTGCAGAACACCAGACTCAACCTCATCTTCAGCTGGTGAAAGTGCTCAGATTTGAACGTTTTTAGGTTTAGAAGTCTTAATGTGCTGTTTTGACTGATAGGCTATCTCCTAGCCCTGACTTTATAGGTAGAGGAAGTCCCACCCACACCTTTAGGTCTGATAGCCCCCCTCTTTCCTCTTCCTCCTCTTCTTCCTCCACACCCCTCTCACGCCCACCCTTTGGCTTGTCACCCAGTCCGTGGCTAGCAGAGTCACTGTCATGGCTTAGAGTGGAAAATATGAAAGTTCACTATGAACAGAAGATCATCATAAAAAGACCCCTCACCTCACGCGCATCAACACACACACACACACACACACACACACACACACACACACACACACACACACACACACACACACACACACACACACACACACACACACACACACACACACACACACACACACACACACACACACACACACACACACACACGCATCACTCACCACACCTCTCATGCTAAGCCACAAGTCTCTCTTTAAAGAGATGGAAGAGACATGAGTCGACTGATAGTTAGGGCTGTATTGATTTTGTCCGAAGTAAGGATAAGCAAAATCATGTAAATGTATAAAGCAGCTTTCTTTAACTTCAATGTCAACTTGTTTTGACATCAAATTGTTTAGAGCTGTATAGATGATGTATTTTTTATGTTTTCAGTGTATTTTGAACACTTTTGAGACAATGCGATTAATTCTGACAGCCCAGATGATATTACATGCTGCACAATAGAAATATGTGATATGCTGGTGTATAACGTGCAGTGGTAGCGTGTGGATTTCTTGCAACACCCCCTGAAGTGGAGAAAAAAGAGTGAGGTTTTCAGTAGTTCTGGGTGGGTGACGGTAGCACAGATTTTATACATCAAAATTGTTTTTCTCAACAAAGCTGATAATTTAGTCCACCCTAGGGGCCCTGGTCAAAAGCAGTGCACTTCATGCATAGGGTGCCATTTCAAACACAACCATTGTTTTTCTCAACATCATCTAATGCTTACCCAGCCAGGGAGAGAGAGAGAGGTAGGGAGAGAGAGAGAGAGAGAGAGAGAGGGAGAGAGAGAGAGAGAGAGAGAGAGAGAGAGAGAGAGAGAGAGAGAGAGAGAGAGAGAGAGAGAGAGAGAGAGAGAGAGAGAGAGAGAGAGAGAGAGGGAGAGGGAGAGAGAGAGGGAGAGAGAGGGAGAGCGAGAGAGAGAGAGAGAGAGAGAGAGAGAGAGGGAGAGAGAGAGAGAGAGGGAGAGAGAGAGAGAGAGAGAGAGAGAGAGAGAGAGAGAGAGAGAGAGAGAGAGAGAGAGAGAGAGAGAGGGAGAGAGAGAGGGAGAGATAGGAAGAGAGAGAGAGAGAGATAGGTAGAGAGAAAGAGAGAGAGAGAGGGGGACATTGAGAGATAGAGATAGAGAGCGAGATAAAGAGAGAGAGAGAGAGAGAGAGAGAGAGAGAGAGAGAGAGAGAGAGAGAGAGAGAGAGAGAGAGAGAGAGAGAGAGAGAGAGAGAGAGAGAGAGAGAGAGAGAGAGAGAGAGAGATAGCGAGAGAGACATCAGCGCCACAGGTAATGGGATCTGTATAGTTACAATAGCTGCACTCTGTTCGTCCTTGTCCCATACAGTGCAGTTAATGTTAATGTCATTATGTCCTTAGCTCAGACCAGTTAAGTTACAATTTAGGCTAGTTGTGTGGCATGGGGTTACACTGTGACAGACAGCGAATGTGTTTTACTCTGGCCAAGAGGGCATGGCAGCAGTACTTGCTGAGATTGGACTTTTAAATGGAGGCCACATATCCACTTTAATACAGCACTAGAGAGACAGGGATAGAGAAGGTGCGAGAGAGAGAGAGAGAGAGAGAGAGAGACAAAAAGAGAAGAGACCCAAATATTCACACTTTTACACAGCTGTATAACCACTCAGGAAAGATGTACTTAGTGCCAGTCTGAGAGGCAGTATAATAGACGTCTGCTTTTACCACATCGAACAGAACAAAACAGACTGCACAGACTGCACAGAGAGACAAGGGGAATGATAGGATAAAGAGAAAGAATGATAGATAGGGAGAGGATGACAGTGAATAAGGAGATGTAGAGAGGAATAAAATGAGGGGTGGAAGCAAAAGGAGAGGGATGAAGAAGGGTAGAGAGATAGAGGGCAAGAATAAGAGCTATAGTAAGGAGGGAGGAAAATAACTGGAGAAAAGAGATGATCATCACATTTGTAGGCTCAACCAGACCTCTAATGCTTGTCTGATATGAGGAGTAAACAAGTGAATCTTATCCCTTGTGGGATACGGCTAAACACATCCCAATTATTACTTTCCTTTCTTGTCCTTTAGTAACATCAACTCTCCTGCGACACAAAAGCCTAAATCACAAGCACCCATTATTTAGATCAGGACTTGGCACCTGCTGTTTTACTATCTTTGTGGGAACAAAACCTTAACTACTAGTCCCTAACCCTAATTCTAACCCTAACCCTAATTCTAACCCTAACCCTAATTCTAACCCTAACCCTAATTCTAACCCTAACTCTAATTCTAACCCTAACTCTAAAACTAACCCCAACTCCTAACCCTAATTCTAACCCTAACCCTAAAACTAACCCCAACTCCTAACCCTAATTCTAACCCTAACTCTAAACCTAACCCTAACTCCTAACCCAAATTCTAACCCTAACTCTAAACCTAACCCTAACTCCTAACCCAAATTCTAACCCTAACTCTAAACCTAACCCTAACTCCTAACCCAAATTCTAACCCTAACTCTAAACCTAACCCTAACTCCTAACCCAAATTCTAACCCTAACTCTAAAACTAACCCCAACTCCTAACCCTAATTCTAACCCTAACACTAAACCCTAAGCCTAAAATAGTATTTTTACAAGTGAGAACTGGCAAAATGTCCTCAATTCTCTGAATTTTTGTTGGTTTACTATTCTTGTATAGTAAAATGTGTACACACAGAACGGAAGATGATCACAAAAAGACCCCTCACCTCAAACGCATCAACACACACACACACACACACACACACACACACACACACACACACACACACACACACACACACACACACACACACACACACACACACACACACACACACACACACACACACACACACACACACACACACACACACACACACACACACACACACACACACACACACTCACACACACACACACAAACATATACACACAGCCAATGCACCTGACACCAGCTATGGGGCCTGACCAAATATTGATTTAAATAATATAATTAAGTGATAATGCCCAAGAAGCCGGTGTTTGAAGGATATATTGGCACGGTGTTGTTAGGCCCGAGACGAAGTCAGGCCCCATAGCTGGTGTCAGATGCATGGGCTGTGTGTATACGTATGTGTGTGTGTGTGTTAACAACATATTCAAATAATGATTGACATATTTTCATTAAAAACATTATTTTGATACATTTTATTCATACTATTTCATCCTTCCACAAGTTATAGTCCCAAAAGAAATCTAGGGTTGCTACCAAAGCCGGCTGGTCGTTAGTTCCATTGGTTCGGTTACTAGAGACGCGACCCAGTCTTTCAGTCTTTTTGTTCTTTATCTATGGATGCGACCCAGTTGTTTGTTCTAGATGTTCCGTTGCCAGCCTTACCCCTTGCTTGCTTGCTAGCCAACTACGGCTAACTTATAGTCACGTCAAACAGTGCAGACAGAATAACAACAGTAGCTGCATCTGTTTAAGCTGTTTTCTTGTGACATTTATTTAGATACATCCATAACAATGAGCTAATGAGGTACGATTTTGCCTGGAATAGAAAATGTGCTCTCTTGTCAGGACTGTTGTTCAGAGGAGCTAGCCAACAACACAGCTAACACAATCACTTCAAACTGAAGCTGGAAAGACTGGAACCTAGCAGCACTTCGTTTCGTTTTACCTTTTTACAATTGACATTTCTTGTCAGAGAGACATACAGCAAGGTTTATACACATCTCCGCTGTTGAAAACTAAATGTTAGTAAAAAAGAAATGTGAGATAATGTTTAGAGGCTTTTTATAGTAGAGATCAAGTTCATAAATTGCCTGTCTGGGCTGATGAGACAGTGGATTGAGCAGTCAGATTGAACAGAGTGAAAAGGCATTTTAACATCATAGATTTGGCCGGTGGCAACTTGTGGAATAGACACCAGCTGGAATGTGCTTTTAACCAATCAGCATTTAGGATTAGTCCCACCCGTTGTATAAATAAAAATATACACCATCCAGCAGATATTTTATCCAAAGCGACTTACAGTCATGCGTGCGTACATTATAAGTATGGGTGGTCCCAGGAATCACACACACTATCCTGGCGTTGCAAGATCCATGCTCTACCAAACATTCAGTCAAGGATCAAATCATCTCAGATAGTACACTACACATGTCATTAATGAAATAGATAAGGATGGTTTTACCACAATACTTGACAGCCAATGTTGATTGCCTTTACAAATCTGCCCAGGCCTCAGGCACCTGAAACAATCTATGCCAATATTCTCTATTTCTCTAACTTCATACACTCATCAATAAAATAAAACAGTGATCACCTCTATAAGGGAATAGGGTAGAAGGCTCAAACATTGGCTGCCCAGTCTACCAAGGTGCTATATTACCTTATGCATGAGGCACAGGTCAATGTTCTACTGATTAGAGCCAGACACACACTGGCTCTCAGGCACTCATTAGCTATTCACCAGGCATCCAGGTGATGCGTGTGTTGTGTGTGTCAAAGAGGTGAGGCAGTGGTGTGTTTAGCCAGAAACCAGGAAGCAGGCAGCGGGCTGGTGAATAACAGACAGATCTGTTGAATCTCAGAACAGACAGACAGACAATCATCTTTCCATCTTACGCTGCCTTCCTAGCCACTAATCATATCTCCCTCTGCACCTGATAAAGGCCAGACAGACAGACAGACATGCAGAGTTGGGGGAGTGAAGAGGGGATTCAGAGAGGGATAAAGAGATAAAGAGATACAATACAGATGGACAGAGAACAAGCAAGAGAGAAAAAGAGAGAGAACATCCAGAGAGTGAAGGAGACTATAACATCGATCATCAGGGTGTTGTCTTTCTGCCCTTGAGTTTTCACAATAGTAGTCTTGGTAACAACAGCAAATTAAGCTAACAGCATATCAGGTTTCAAAATGTTCTTTAGAAATGAAAACTCCTAGACTAACTATATCAGTTTTGTGGAAAGGTCAGAGCCACCAAAATATGACTCTAAAGTTAGTCTAGGAGTTTTCATTTCTAAAGAACCTACTCCAGCTCTCTCTTGCTTTCTCTAGCTAATGGATGATCTACTTCTCCTTCCCTCCTTACCTCCCTCTCCCCCTCTCACTCCCCCTCTCACTCCCCTTCTCCCACTCCCTCTCCCCTCTCATTCCCCCCCTCACTCCCCTTCTCTACCTCCCTCTCCCCTCCCCCTCTCACTCCCACTCCCTCTCCCGTTCCCCCTCTCACTCCCCTTCTCCCCCTCCCTCTCCCCTCCCCCTCTCACTCCCCCTCTCACTCGCCCCCTCTCCCGTTCCCCCTCTCACTCCCCTTCTCCGCCTCTCTCTCCCCTCCCCCTCTCATTCCCCCTCTCACTCCCCTTCTCAACCTCCCCTCCCCTCCCCTCCTCCTCTCACTCCCACTCCCACTCCCCTCCCCTTCTCACTCCCCCTCCCACTCCCGTTCCCCCTCTCACTCCCCTTCTCCCCCTCCCTCTCATGTTGCCCCTCTCACTCCCCGTCTCAAATATCTACCCCTCTCTCTGACCCTTTCCATAAAATCCTGCTGTGCTCTCTCTCCTTCTTCCTCTTTCTCTCTCAAACGTTGTAATGACTCCTTTCTACCAGGGGTAATAGAGAGCTCTGAAGGATCAAGGTCACCAATATAATGAAAAACAACTTTAATAGGGAATACTTCCATGCACATTACATCCACAGAAGTACACACATACATACTACAGTATGGGCATCACATTGTACCACCACAGCCTCTCTCTTTTATTGGGGTGTAGTCATTGGGCAGGAGACCGCCAGTGCTGTGTTACAATATCATATTTAACGCTTGGCTGCCCTACAGAAGTGTAATTACCTCTGCAGTGTTATTAAGCACTGTTTTATTACACACATTCACACTGCCAACCCTCTTGCCTGTCCACCCTCCTGTCTCCCCACACTCCTGTCTGCCCACCCTCATGTCTGCCCACCCTCCTGTCTGCCCGCCCTCCTGCCTGCCTGTCTGTCCTCCTGCCTGCCCACCCTCCTGCCTGCCCGCCCTCCTGTCTCCCATCCCTCCTGTCTCCCCACCATCCTGCCTGCCAGCCTTGCTGTCTCCCTGCCTGTCTGTCTGCCCGCCCTCCTGTCTGCCCGCCCTCCTGCCTGCCTGCCCGTCCTCCTGCCTACTCACCCTCCTGTCTCCTGTCTCCCCACCCTCCTGTCTGCCCGCCTTCCTGTCTCCCTGCCCGTCTGTCTGCCCGTCCTCCTGCCTGCCCACCCTCCTGTCTCCCCACCCTCCTGTCTGCCCACCCTCCTGCCTGCCGCCCTCCTGTCTCCCCGCCGGTCTGTCTGCCCGCCCTCCTATCTGCCCGCCCTCCTGCCTGCCCACCCTCCTGTCTGCTCACCTGTCTCCCCACCCTCCTGCCTGCCAACTCTCCTGTCTGCCCACCCTCATGTCTGCTCACCTGCCTGCCCGCCCTCCTGTCTGCCGTCTACCCTCCTACCCGCCCACCCTCCTGCCTGCCCACCCTACTGTCTGCCCGCCCTCCTGCCCGCCCTCCTGTCTGCCCGCCCTCCTGCCTGCCTGCCCGTCCTACTGCCTACTCACCCTCCTGTCTCCTGTCTCCCCACCCTCCTGTCTGCCCGCCCTCCTGTCTGCCCGCCCTACTGTCTGCCCGCCTTCCTGTCTCCCTGCCCGTCTGTCTGCCCGTCCTCCTGCCTGCCCACCCTCCTGTCTCCTGTCTCCCCACCCTCCTGTCTGCCCACCCTCCTGCCTGCCGCCCTCCTGTCTCCCCGCCGGTCTGTCTGCCCGCCCTCCTATCTGCCCGCCCTCCTGCCTGCCCACCCTCCTGCCTGCCCACCCTCCTGTCTGCTCACCTGTCTCCCCACCCTCCTGCCTGCCAACTCTCCTGTCTGCCCACCCTCATGTCTGCTCACCTGCCTGCCCGCCCTCCTGTCTGCCGTCTACCCTCCTACCCGCCCACCCTCCTGCCTGCCCACCCTACTGTCTCCCCACCCTCCTGTCTGCCCACCCTCCTGCCTGCCGCCCTCCTGTCTCCCCGCCGGTCTGTCTGCCCGCCCTCCTATCTGCCCGCCCTCCTGCCTGCCCACCCTCCTGTCTGCTCACCTGTCTCCCCACCCTCCTGCCTGCCAACTCTCCTGTCTGCCCACCCTCATGTCTGCTCACCTGCCTGCCCGCCCTCCTGTCTGCCGTCTACCCTCCTACCCGCCCACCCTCCTGCCTGCCCACCCTACTGTCTGCCCGCCCTCCTGCCCGCCCTCCTGTCTGCCCGCCCTCCTGCCTGCCTGCCCGTCCTACTGCCTACTCACCCTCCTGTCTCCTGTCTCCCCACCCTCCTGTCTGCCCGCCCTCCTGTCTGCCCGCCCTACTGTCTGCCCGCCTTCCTGTCTCCCTGCCCGTCTGTCTGCCCGTCCTCCTGCCTGCCCACCCTCCTGTCTCCTGTCTCCCCACCCTCCTGTCTGCCCACCCTCCTGCCTGCCGCCCTCCTGTGTCCCCGCCGGTCTGTCTGCCCGCCCTCCTATCTGCCCGCCCTCCTGCCTGCCCACCCTCCTGCCTGCCCACCCTCCTGTCTGCTCACCTGTCTCCCCACCCTCCTGCCTGCCAACTCTCCTGTCTGCCCACCCTCATGTCTGCTCACCTGCCTGCCCGCCCTCCTGTCTGCCGTCTACCCTCCTACCCGCCCACCCTCCTGCCTGCCCACCCTACTGTCTGCCCGCCCTCCTGCCCGCCCTCCTGTCTGTCTATGCATTTGTGTGTTGTACGCAGGAGATTTGTCTCGCTCTCATGCTCATCTGACTCTCCCCAGGGTTCTATAAAACAATAAGCCTATTTAATACATCTCTTCATTTGTGCATATGTGTGTGTCAGTGTGTGCATAAATACATGCATTTGTGTGTTTGTGCATTGTTCTATCTCTGCCATGTTTGTTTTGCTGTCTGTTAAAGATGCGTCTCTCATTCCAGCTCCCAGATCGATGACGGTTGAGGATATAAGAGGCAGTATTGATTGTAATTTCCTTCAACGCTCATTCCAATCGCCTTCTTATCACCAATCTAACTTCTATCTGCCACGCTGTCAGCAATCCAACAACCACACTGCCAAAAAGAACCAGGGAATAACCAATAAATGAATAACAAATTCATTAATTACCAAAACATGAATAATCAAATGAATGAATAACCAATAAATGAATAACAAATGAATTAATTACCAATACATGAATAATCAAATGAATGAATAAGCAATACATTAATAATCTAGCAAGGCATTCTAACTCCCTCAGAGATAAGCAGGGTGCTTTAATAGAGAGTTGATAATAACTCTCAAGGTATATGTGTTCGTGTGTGATGGAGAGTTGATAATGACTCTCAAGTTGTATGTG
Organism: Salvelinus alpinus; assembly: GCF_045679555.1. Lineage (NCBI taxonomy): Eukaryota > Metazoa > Chordata > Actinopteri > Salmoniformes > Salmonidae > Salvelinus > Salvelinus alpinus. Next base: position 17,351,737 of record NC_092108.1, on the reverse strand, counting down.
TTTGTGTGTGATGGAGAGTTGATAATGACTCTCAAGGTGTATGTGTTTGTGTGTGATGGAGAGTTGATAATGACTCTCAAGGTGTATGTGTTTGTGTGTGATGGAGAGTTGATAATGACTCTCAAGGTGTATGTGTTTGTGTGTGATGGAGAGTTGATAATGACTCTCAAGTTGTATGTGTTTGTGTGTGATGGAGAGTTGATAATGACTCTCAAGGTGTATGTGTTTGTGTGTGATGGAGAGTTGATAATGACTCTCAAGGTGTATGTGTTTGTGTGTGATGGAGAGTTGATAATGACTCTCAAGGTGTATGTGTTTGTGTGTGATGGAGAGTTGATAATAACTCTCAAGGTGTATGTGTCCGTGTGTGATGGAGAGTTGATAATGACTATCAAGGTGTATGTGTTTGTGTGTGTGTGTTTTTGGCTTTACCAGAAGTCCTCACAAGGATAGTAAAACAAGGAACATTCGGACAAGTGGGGACATTTCGCCAGCCACCACAAGGAAAGGGGCTATTTTAGGTTTAGGGGTTAGGTTTAGAGTAATGTTAGAATTAGGGTTAGGGTTAGAATTAGGGTTAGGGTTAGAATTAGAGTTAGGGTTAGAATTTGGGTTAGGAGTTAGGGTTAGGTTTAGAGTTAGGGTTAGAATTTGGGTTAGGAGTTGGGGTTAGGTTTAGGTTTAGAGTTAGGGTTAGAATTTGGGTTAGGAGTTAGGGTTAGGTTTAGAGTTAGGGTTAGGGAAAATATGATTTTGAATGGGAATCAATTGTTGAGAGAGAGAGAGAGAGAGAGAGAGAGACACTCATATCTAGTATTTATGAATAGAGGAGACACTGTAGAAAGATGACAGCCGGCCAGAGGACAGAGAACATAGTCTTCACCGATCAATCCTTGAAAGGTCTGTGTATCGATCTGTGTAGTGTCTCCATTGTGACAAATCAAAACATCGCTCCAAACCTGAACACTTCTGACAACACAAAATGACCTGGTTGAAATAACACATGGAATGATGTAGTAACCGAAAAAGTGTTAAACAAATAATAATATTTGCGATTTGCGATTTTTCAAATAGCCACCCTTTGCCTTGATGACAGCTTTGCACGCTCTTGGCATTCTCTCAACCAGCTTCATGAGGTAGTCACCTGGAATGTGAATTCTTGAAAGTGAATTTTGAGGAATTTATTTCCTTCTTTATGCGTTTGAGCCAATCAGTTGTATTGTGACAAGGTAGGGGGGTATACAGAAGATAGCTCTATTTGGTAAAAGAGCAAGTCCCATATTATGGCAAGAACAGCTCAATAAGCATAGAGAAACAATAGTCCATCATTACTTTAAGACATTAAGTTCAGTCAATATGGAACATTTCAAGAACTTGTTCAGTCGCAAAAACCATCAAAGCGCTATGATGAAACTGTCTCTCATGAGGACCACCACAGGAATGGAAGACCCAGAGTTACCTCTGCTGCAGAGAATAAGTTCATTAGAGATAACTGCCTCAGAAATTGCAGCCCAAATAAATGCTTAAAGTAACAGACAAATCTCAACATCAACTGTTCAGAGGAGACTGTGTGAATCAGGTCTTCATGGAATTGCTGCAAAGAAACTAAAGTAAAGGACACCAACAAGAAGAAGAGACTTGCTTGGGCCAAGAAACACAAGCAATGGACATTGGATAGAAATCTGTCCTTTGTTCTGGAGTCCAAATTGTAGATTTTTGGTTCCAACCACCGTGTCGTTGTGAGACGCGGTGTGGGTGAACGGATGATCTCTGCATGTGTATTTCCCACCGTAATGCATGGAGGAGGAGGTGTGATGGTGTGGGGGTGCTTTGCTGGTGACACTGTCTGTGATTTATTTAGAATTCAAGGCACACTTAACCAGCATGGCTACCACAGCATTCTGCAGCGATACACCATCCCATCTGGTTTGTGTTTAGTGGGACATTTGTTTTTCAACAGGACTATGACCCAACTCGCCTCCAGGCTGTGTAAGGGCTATTTGACCAAGAAGGAGCATGATGGAGTGCTGCATCAGATGACCTGGCCTAAACAATCCCCCAACCTCAACCAAATTGAGATGTTTTGGCATGAGTCGGACAACAGAGTGAAGGAAAAGCAGCCAACAAGTGCTCAACAGATGTGGGAACTCCTTCAAGACTGTTGGAAAAGCATTCCTCATGAAGCTGGATGACAGAATGCCAAGAGTGTGCAAAGCTGTCATCAAGGCAAAGGGTGGCTATTTGAAGAATCTCAAATATAAAATATATTTGTTTAACTTCTTTGATATAGGGGGCAGCATTTTCACTTTTGGATGAATTGCGTGCCCATAGTGAACTGCCTCCTACTCTGTCCCAGATGCTAATATATGTATATTATTATACATATTGGATGGAAAACACTCTGAAGTTTCTAAAACTGTTTGAATGATGGCTGTGAGTATAACATAACTCGTATGGCAGGCAAAAACCTGAGAATAAATCCAAACAGGAAGTGGGAATTCTGAGAAGGGTCGATGTTAAAGTCATCGCCTATTCAATTCCCTGTAATATATGGATCTGTTTGCACTTCCTACGCCTACGCCTTCCACTAGATGTCAACAGTCTGTAGAACGCTGAATGTAGCCTCTAGTGTGATGTGGGGCCGGATGGGAGGTGTTTCAGTCACTGGTCTGGCATATTGCCAGTTCTTGCTCACGCGCTTTCCTCATGATATCGTCTTGCGTTCCATTACTTATACAGACATGAAGAAATTCTCCAGTTGGAACGTTATTGGATATATATGATAACAACATCCTGAAGATTGATTCTCTACTAAGTTTGACCAGTTTATTCGACTTGTAATATAACTTTTTGAAGTTTTCGTCCGACGTTTGCCTGCATCTGCGCGTGCGTTTGGACACGCAAAAGTAGCTAAGTAGCAAAAGTAGCTAATTGGACATAAGTAATGGACATTATCGAACAAAACAACGATTTATTGTGGAACTAGGATTCCTGGCAGTGCATTCTGATGAATATAATCAAAGGTAAGGGAATATTTATGGTGTCATTTCGTATTTCTGTTGACTCCAACATGGCGGAGAAATGTTGTTAAATCTGAGCGCTGTCTCAGATTATTGCATGGTGTGCTTTTTACGTAAAGTTTTTTTTTAATCTGACACAGCGGTTGCATTAAGAACAAGTGTATCTTTAATTCTGTGTAAAACATGTATCTTTCATCAAAGTTTATGATGAGTATTTCTGTTATTTGACGTGGCTCTCTGTAATTACTCCGGATATTTTAGAGGCATTTCTGAACATGGTGCCAATGTAAACCGAGATTTGTGGATATAAATATGCACATTATCGAACAAAACATAAATGTATTGTGTAACATGATGTCCTATGAGTGTCATCTGATGAAGATCATCAAAGGTTAGTGATTAATTTTATCTCTATTTGTGCTTTTTGATTCTACTATCTTTTGCTGGGAAAATGGCTGTGTTTTTCTGTGGCTATGTACTGAGCTAACATAATTGTTTGGTGTGCTTTCCCCGTAAATCCTTTTTGAAATCAGACATGTTGGCTGGATTCACAACATGTGTAGCTTTAATTCGGTGTCTTTCATGTGTGATTTCATGAAAGAATGATTTTTATAGTAATATATTTGAATTTGGTGCGCTACATTTTTCCTGGATTTTGGCCAAGTGGGACGCTACCGTCCCACCTATCCCAGAGAAGTTAACACTTTTTTGGTTACTACATGATTCCATATGTGTTATTTCATAGTTTTGAATTCTTCACTATTATTCTACAATATAGAAAATAGTAAAAATAAAGAAAAACTATTGAATGAGTAGGTGTTCTAAAACGTTTGACCGGTAGTGTATATCAACAGTAGACTAATGCAACAAATACCAAATTATATTTTTGGGGTGGAATTTTTCTTTAAGTATCCTGTCAGGATGACAACCTGCCTGGAGGCCTGCGGCCCGGTCCATGGCACGCTGAGGTAATCAATAAGCGGTTTAATTATGGGAGAGCGCAGGGCTTCATGGCTCTTCACGGTTCAGTTCAGCTTAATGGCGTCAGCTGATCCAGAAGCTATCAACTTAGATAGAGGGATCTTTACCACCTCATTGGCTTTTCTGGTCACAAGCCTTTCAATAGCTCACAAATTGCCCTCTCTGGCTCTCTCCTCCTCTTTCAGTTGTTAAAAGGAGTAGGGGGAACAGAGGCATACACGTGGTCACTTCTTGTAGGCTATGTTGCTATTCATTTTGTATTTTTGTCTGACTATTAAATGCAAATACAGTACTCAGATCTAGATTTACCTACCATTACACCTCTTACAGAATCTAAACTAATGTTTTCTTAGTTCACATCTTCAGAAGACCTTTCCAGAATAATATCAAAACAGTTGTGAAATCAGTCATGTCAATGTCCTCGACTGCACACAGGGCTCCATGATATTTAACTCCAATACCACTAGATGGCGCACACTGTTCTCTGACAGTTCTCTGACATGATGTGCATACCCTCTTAGGACTCTTTTAATTCATTCTTTGTAGATCTAGGCTAAATATCTCTCTCTCCAACTTTCACTTTTCTATTGTTTTATTTGATTCTGCGCTCTACAGTGTGCTTCTAGTTGACCAACAACAGAGCTAGGTGCTCTCTCTCTTTCTTGCCTCTCTCTCTCTCTCTCTCTCTCTCTCTCTCTCTCTCTCTCTCTCTCTCTCTCTCTCTCTCTCTCTCTCTCTCTCTCTCTCTCTCTCTCTCTCTCTCTCTCTCTCTCTCTCTCTCTCTCTCTCTCTCATCTCTCTCTCCTCTCTCTCTGTCTCTCTCTTTCTCTCTCTCTCATCTCTCTCCTCACTCTCTATCTCTCCTCTCTCTCTTTTTTCTCTCTCTCTCTCTCTCTCTCTCACACACACACACACACACACACACACACACACACACACACATGCACATGCTTCTCATCACTCCTTAGTCCTAACTTTCACTCCCCCTATCTGTCTTTCTAACTCCCTCTCTTTTCTTACTCTTCTCCCCATCACTCCTTCCCTTCTCTCTCTGTTTGGTCTGGTCACTGTGGGGTTAGATAAGGTGTGTGTGTGTGTGTGTGTGTGTGTGTGTGTGTGTGTGTGTGTGTGTGTGTGTGTGTGTGTGTGTGTGTGTGTGTGTGTGTGTGTGTGTGTGTGTGTGTGTGTGTGTGTGTGTGTGTGTGTGTGTGTGTGTGTGTGTGTGTGTGTGTCTATGAAAGTGTGAGGGCCCTCCTGTTTGGCCTAGATTATACTGAGGGCCTGACCTCTGGGTGTTGAGAGGCCCATGTTTGGAAACACAGGCTGTGTCCCTCTGGCCCAGCATGGGGCTGTGTCCTCAGGCGATACCCTGGATGGGCCCAGCCTGCTGTTCCTCTTGTTTGAAGGTTCAGCACTGTACACAGTGGGGACATGGCTGTGACCTGATGGCAGCACGACAATAAAGAAGGAGGAATTGACTATCAGAGAATACTTTGAGTTTGAGCAACTATGGATTCTGACACCACCAAAAATGTAGACTTGCAGCTTACTAACAATCCGTAGCGTCAATCAAATGTTATGCTTTCTCTAAGGTCTTTCTTTGTGTCCCAATCCTCTCTAGAAAAACAGGTGCACAGGGCCCAATCTGTGATCTGGCCCTTAACTGCAGCCACAACCATATCTGCCTGATCAGATGTTTTCCGATATGAAGGATTCTTCTTGACAGAGTGTGTGTTCTCTGAGATAGAGATATTGATCGATATGTGAGAGAGCTGTATAGATCACTGGAGACCTAAGGCAGCTGATAGGCCTGTACAAGCATGCACGCACGCACACACACACACACACACACACACACACACACACACACACACACACACACACACACACACACACACACACACACACACACACACACACACACACACACACACACACACACACACACACACACACACACACACACACACACACACACACACACACACACACACACACAGTGGGTGCTGTGGTTATTGGCTACATTAACACAGGTAATGTGATCTGCACTCAGACATGATGATGTGTTTATTTCTCCATGGTGGAGAGAGGTGGGAGGCAGAAAGAGAGAAGAGGATGGAGGATGAGGCTGTGTAAAAGAGGGTGTAAGGAGCAGGGAGGAGAGGAAGTGTAAGTATGGAGAAAGAAATGAAAAAATGAGTGAGGTGGTGAGAAAAAGGAGAAGGGTGCGAGAGGAGAGGAGAATGGTGAGAGTATAGAGGAGAGGAGATGGTGTACATCTTTCTGTCTGACTGTGTGTCAATGGGATTATGGTACAATCAGACATGAGAGGGAATCACTCTGGCTCTCATACTCCCAACCCTGCCAGGTTAAATGAATTACACCACACACACAAATGTAAGAATTGAGATAGATGGGTCTGGCTCACTGTCAATGTGTGTGTGTGTGTGTGTGTGTGTGTGTGTGTGTGTGTGTGTGTGTGTGTGTGTGTGTGTGTGTGTGTGTGTGTGTGTGTGTGTGTGTGTGTGTGTGTGTGTGTGTGTGTGTGTGTGTGTGTGTGTGTGTGTGTGTGTGTGTGTGTGTGTGTGTGTGTGTGTGTGTGTGTGTGTGTGGAATTGTTTAACCATTCTTGTGAGGACCAGTAGTCCCCACAAGAATAGTAAACAAACAAAAGTTTGGCTATTAAATCCTTTCAGTCTGGAAAAACCCCAGGGCTTGATGGCATTCTGATAGAGGGATACCAAGCCTTTTTTGATATACTAAAAGTTCCAATGTCAGCTTGTTTTAACTACTATAGAAATGGTAGTCTGTCAGGTACTCAGCAGGAAGGTCTGATTTCACTATTAATAAAACAAGACCCAGATGGCAAATATAAAGATCCAGTCTATCTAAAACAGTGGAGGCCCCTTACACTTCAAGTTGTGATGCAGAAATACTAGCGAAATGTATAGCACTCAGAATTAAAAAAGTTTACCAGGTATTGTTCATCCAGATCAGACAGGTTTTTTACATGGACAATACATTGGAGATAATATACGACAACTACTAGAAATAATAGAACATCATGAAACATTTAAGAAGCCAGGCCTGGTATTTTTAACAGATTTTGAAAAGGCCTTTGATAAAGTAAGACAGGATTTTATTTATAAATGCCTGGATTTTTTTTTTTTATGCTAGGATAAGTGTACAATATTACATATTGGATCTTTAAAAAATTAACTTTTACATGACCTTGCAGTTTACCTACAAAATGGTCTGATGGTGAAGTAGACATACTTGGTATTCATATCACAAAATATATAAATGAGCTCTCCACAATGAATTTCAATAGAAAACTTGTAAAAATAGACAAGATCCTGCCACCATGGAGAAGTAAATACCTGTCTATTTATGGAAAAATATGGAATATATATATATTTTTTATTTTCTTGGGGGGGCTGTGGGAGGGGTCTCGGAAAGTTGAGGGACAGCTCTTGGGGAACTGTGGGGGGGATGTTGGAGGGTTCAGGTCCCTGTTTTTGGCCTTGTGGGAGATATGTTGACATGCCCTTGAGCAGGGCGTTGACCCTGGATGGTTCTGTATGTGGCTCTGAATTGGAGTCTGTTGGATGGCTGGTAAGGTGTAGTTGTTGATCGGCTTCACCACAAGTATATTGCATGTTTTGGATAATACATTTATTTATTTTTTACTGACCTACTGGGGACATTTTGTTTGTCCCCACAAGGTCAAATGCTATTTCTAGGGGGTTTAGGGTTAAGGTTAGGGTCAGGGTTGAATTAGAATTATGTTAAGGGTTAGGAACTAGGTTTCGTTTTAGGGTTAGGGTTAGGAGCTAGGGTTAGGTTTAGGGTTAGGATTAAGGTTAGGATTTTGGGTTAAGGTTTGGCTTAAAGTTATGGTTAGGGTAAGAGTACGGTATGCCTTCCAGAGAGACATCAGAGATTGTAACATTCTCTGTTTCACGGAAACATGGCTCACTCGGGATACGTTATCAGAATCGGTACAGCCACCTGGTTTCGTCACGCATCGCTTCGACAAAAACAAACATCTCTCTGGTAAGAAAAAGGGTGGGAGTGTATGCCTTATCATTAAAAACTTCTTATGGCTGGGGGCAGTATTGAGTAGCTTGGATGAAAAAGGTGCCCAGAGTAAACTGCTTGCTACTCAGGCCCAGATGCTAATATATGCATATTATTAGTAGATTTGGATAGAACACACTCTGAAGTTTCTAAAACTGTTTGAATGATGTCTGTGAGTATAACATAACTCATATGGCAGGCAAAAACCTGAGAAAAAATCCAACCAGTAAGTGGGAAATCTGAGGTTTGTAGTTTTTCAACTCATAGCCTATCGAATACACAGTGGGATATTGGTCATATTGCACTTCCTAAGGCTTCCACTAGATGTCAACAGTCTTTATAATCTTGTTTGATGCTTCTACTGTGAAGGAGGGGGGAATGAGGGCTCTTTGAGTCATGGGTCTGGCAGAGTGCTATCAGCTGACCATGCGCGTTCACGTGAGAGTTAGACCTGCGTTCCATCGCATTTCTACAGACAAAGGAATTCTCCGGTTGTAACATTATTGAAGATTTATGTTAAAAACATCCTAAAGATTGATTCTATACTTTGTTTGACATGTTTCTACGAACTGTAAAATGACTTTTCATCTGAACTTTCGCATGGACTTGTGCACGCGTCGTGAGTTTGGATTGTGTACTGAACGCGCAAACAAAAAGGAGGTATTTGGACATAAATTATGGACTTTACTTAACAAATCAAAACATTTATTGTGGAACTGGGATTCCTGGGAGTGCATTCTGATGAAGATCATCAAAGGTAAGTGAGTATTTATAATGCTATCTGTTGACTCCACAACATGGCGGATATCTTTATAGCTTGTTTGGGCTCTGAGTGCTGTACTCAGATTATAGCATGGTGTGCTTTTTCCGTAAAGTTTTTTTGAAATCTGACACAGCGGTTGCATTAACTTCTCTAGGGTAGGGGGCAGCATTTTCACGTTTGGATGAAAAACATACCCAAATTCAACTGCCAGTTACTCATCGCCAGGAGATATGATATGCATATTATTAGTAGATTTGGATAGAAAACACTCGGAAGTTTCTAAAACTGTTTGAATCATGTCTGTGAGAATAACATAACTTATTTAGCAGGCGAAACCCCGAGGACAAACCATTCAGATTTAATTTTTTTTGAGGTCACTGTCTTTTCAATGAGTTCTCATTGGGAAACCAAATTTCTAAGCAACTTTCTTGCAGTTCCTACGGCTTCCACTGGATGTCAACAATCGTGAAAAATAGGTTGAGGTTATTCCTTTGTGTAATGAAGAAATACGGCCATCTTGAAGTCGAGGCACTCCTGGTGTCCTAGACATGCGTTTCAATCAAACAGAAGGCATGCTACATATCGTCTTAATCCTGTATTGGACACATATCATCCCGTCTTCAATTTTATCGATTATTAACGTTAAAAAATACCTAAAGTTGTATTACATAAGTAGTTTGACATTTTTTGGCAAAGTTTAGAGGTAATTCTTTTGATATTTTGTCGTCATGTTTGAGCAAGTTGGAACCAGTGTTTTTCTGGATCAAACGCGCTTGTAACGACTCTCGTCGTTGGTTGAAGGAGAGGAGGACCAAAACGCAGCGTGGTATGTATCCATATTTATTAGAATACTTTTCTAGACGAACAAAACAATAAACAAAACGAAACCAACGACGCTACAGTCCTGAACAAGTGAACAATGAAAAAATAATGAACGCACGAACAGGAACAGCCTACCTAAATATGGTTCCCAATCAGAGACAACGTAAAACACCTGCCTCTGATTGAGAACCATATCAGGCTAGTTAGACAACCCTAAATCAATGAAAACACATAACATGGAATATACCCACCCAGCTCACGTCCTGACCAACTAAACAAAGACTAAACAAAAGAAATAAGGTCAGGAACGTGACAGCGCCAAATAAATGCACATTTTGCACATATATCGACGGAATTAATCGAACAAAAGGACCATTTGTGATGTTTATGGGACATATTGGAGTGCAAACAACAGAAGCTCGTCAAAGGTAAGACATTAATTATATTTGTATTCTGCGTTTTGTGTTGCTCCTGCAGGGTTGAAATGTTTTCTCTCTTTTGTTTACAATGGTGCTATGCTCAGATAATAGCATCGTATACTTTCGCTGAAAAGCCTATTTGAATTCTGACATGTTGGCTGGATTCACAACCAGTGTAGCTTTAATTTGATATCTTTCATGTGTGATTTAATGAAAGTTTGATTTTATAGTAATGTTCATAGTCATTAATTTTAATGTGGCGCTATGCATTTTCTCAGGCTTTTTTGCCAAGTGATACAGTAGCGTCTTGCCTAAACTCAGATTTTTGGATATAAATATGAACTTTACCGAACATAAAATACATGTATTGTGTAACATGAAGTCCTATGAGTGTCATCTGATGAAGATCATCAAAGGTTAGTGATTAATTTGATCTCTATTTCTGCTTTTTGTGACTCCTCTCTTTGGCTGGAAAAATGGCTGTGTTTTTCTGTGAATAGGTGCTGACCTAACATAATGATATGTTGTGCTTTCGTCGTAAAGCCTTTTTGAAATCGGACACTGTGGTGGGATTAACAAGTTTATCTTTAAAATGATATAAAATACTTGTATGTCCGAGGAATTTTAATTATAAGATTTCTGTTGTTTTGAATTTGGCGCCCTGCACTTTCACTGGCTGTTGTCATATCGATCCCATATCGATCCCGGATCCCAGCCATTAACCTGTTTGGGCTGCAGGGGCAGTATTGAGTAGCCTGGATAAAAGGTGCCCATTTCAAACGGCCTCGTACTCAATTCTTGCTCGTACAATATGCATATTATTATTACTATTGGATAGAAAACACTCTAGTTTCTAAAACCGTTTGAATTAAATCTGTGAGTAAAACAGAACTCATTTTGCAGCAAACTTCCTGACAGGAAGTGGAAAATCTGAAATCGATGCTCTGTTCTAGGGCCTTCCACTAAATGTGCTTGATATGTATTAGTATACATGCACTTCATACGCCTTCCACTAGATGTCAACAGGCAGTGAGAGAAGAAATGGAGTGTATAACTTGATCTGAGGTCGAATAAAAGCTCTTGGCATGACGTGACACCAATTTCCTGTTTTCTGGAACGCGCGAGAAGGGACCTGGTATTGCCTTCTGAAAAGCTGTCGTTATAGACGACTAATATCTCCGGCTTTGATTTTATTTGATAAATGTGACAATATCATCGTAAAGTATGTTTTTTCAATATAGTTTTATTAGATTATTGATTTTTTTTCGGGACGTTAGGCGTGTTGCTTTGTCTGCGTTTGTTCACGAAGGAGAGCTTCACGCCACTTTGCTAGCTTTCCGTGCTAATTGACTGGAGAAGAGGACATTCTAAAACCAAACAACGATTCTTCCCGACAAAGGACCCCTTGTACAACATTCTGATGGAAGATCATCAAAAGTAGGACCCATTTTATGATGCTATTTCATATATCTGTCGAACATGTGTACTATTAGTTTGCGCCCAGATTTTGGGCACTCTCTCGCTATAACTAAGCTGGATGTCGTAATGAAGTTATTTTTAGAATTCTAACATGGCGATTGCATTAAGAACTAGTGTATCTATCATTTCCTATACAACATGTATTTTTTAGTAACGTTTATGAATAGTTATTTGGTCAGAATAGTTGAGTGTCATAAAAATATCCGGACATTCTGGGAAAAAGTTGCTACGTTAGCACAATGTATAACCACTGATTTCAGCTCTAAATATGCACATTTTCGAACAAAACATAAGTGTATGTATAACCTGATGTTATAGGACTGTCATCTGATGAAGCTTATCAAGGTTAGTAAAAAATTATATATCTTTTGCTGGTTTGTTACGATCGCACTTTTGCTGCTGGTAAATGGCTTGTGTTTCTGGCTATTGTGGTAAGCTAATATAATGCTATATTGTGTTTTCGCTGTAAAGCACTTAAGAAATCGGAAATATTGGCTGGATTCACAAGATGCTTGTCTTTCATTTGCTGTACACCATGTATTTTTCAGAAATGTTTTATGATGAGTATTTAGGTATTTCACGTTGGTGTCTGTAATTACTCTGGCTGCTTCGGTGCTATTTGTGACGGTAGCTGTGATGGTAGCTGCAATGTAAAACTGATTTATACCTCAAATATGCACATTTTTCGAACAAAACATAGATTTATTGTATAACATGTTATAAGACTGTCATCTGATGAAGTTGTTTCTTGGTTAGTTTGGTTGGTTCTTGGTTAGTTAGGTTGGTTTTGTGCATGCTACCTGTGCTGTGAAAAATGTCTGTCCTTTTTTGTATTTGGTGGTGAGCTAACATAAATATACGTGGTGTTTTCGCTGTAAAACATTTTAAAAATCGGACATGTTGGCTGGATTCACAAGATGTTTATCTTTCATTTGCTGTATTGGACTTGTTAATGTGTGAAAGTTAAATATTTCTAAAAAATATATTTTGAATTTCGCGCCCTGCACTTGAAGTGGCTGTTGTCATATTGTGCCCGGCTTCGGGCTTGCAGCCCAAAGAAGTTAACGAGTCGTGGTTTGATCATAACAACATACAGGAACTCAAATCCTTTTGTTTCACCTGACCTAGAATTCCTTACAATCAAATGCTGACCGCATTATCTACCAAGAGAATTCTCTTCGATTATAATCACAGCCGTGTATATCCCCCCCAAGCAGACACCTCGACATCCCTGAAAGAACTTCATTGGATTCTATGAAAACTGGAAACCACATATCCTGAGGCTGCATTTATTGTAGCTGGGGATTTTAACAAAGCTAATCTGAAAACAAGGTTCCCTAAATTTTATCAGCATATCGAATGCTCGACCCGGGCTGGCAGCATTCTAGATCATAGCTACTCTAACTTCCGTGATGCATACAAAGCCCTCCCTTGCCCTCCTTTGGCAAATCTGACCACGACTCCATTTTGTTGCTCCCAGCCTATAGACAGAATTTAAAACAGGAAACACCCGTGCTCAGGACTGTTCAATGTTGGTCCGACCAATCTAATTCCATGCTTCAAGGTTGCTTCAACCACGTGGACTGGGACACCACGTGGAATGTTCCAGATAGCCTCAGGCAACAACATTGATGCATATGCTGATACGGTGAGCGAGTTTATTAGCAAGTGCATCGGTGATGTTGTACCCACGGTGAATATTAAAACCTTCCCCAACTAGAAACTGTGGATTGATAGCAGCATTCGTGCAAAACTGAAAGCGCGAACCACTGCTTTTAATCATGGCAAGGCGACCAGAAACATGACCGAATACAAACAGTGTAGCTATTCCCTCCGCAAGGCAATCAAACAAGCTAACCGTCAGTATAGAGACAAAGTAGAGTCACAATTCAACGGCTCAGACACGAGACGTATGTGGCAGGGTCTACAGTCAATCACGGATTACAAAAAGAAAACCAGCTCCGTCGCAGACACCGACGTCATGCTCCCAGACAAACTAAATAACTTCTTTGCTTGCTTTGAGGACAATACAGTGCAACTGACACAGCCCACGAACAAAACCTGTGGGCTCTCCTTCACCACAGCACACGTGAGTAAAACATTTAAACGTGTTAACTTCTCTAGGGTAGGGGGCAGCATTCGGAATTTTGGATGAAAAGCATGCCCAAATTTAACTGCCTGCTTCTCGGGCCCAGAAGTTATGATTTGCATATAACTGGTAGATTTGGATAGAAAACACTCTAACGTTTCCAAAACTTTTAAAATAGTGTCTGTGAGTATAACAGAACTGATTTGGCAGGTGAAAACCTGAGAAAAATTCATTCGGGAAGTAGTTTATTTTTGGTTTTGTAGTTTTCTATTCAATGCCATTACAGTATACATTGACTTAGGACTCAAATTGCAGTTCCTATGCCTTCCACTAGATGTCAACAGTTTTTAGAAATTGTTTCAGGCTTGTATTCTGAAAAATTAGGAAGTAAGAGCAGTCTGAATGAGTGGACCCTAAAGTGTCACAGAGCTTTTTCATGCGCGCGACCGAGAGAGAGTGCCTTTCTTGTTTACCTTTTATATTGACGATGTTATTGTCCGGTTGAAATATTATCGATTATTTAGGCTAAAAACAACCTGAGGGTTGAATATAAACAACGTTTGACATGTTTCTATGAACTTTACGGATACAATTTTGATTTTTTGTCTGCCTGTTTTGACTGCGTTTGAGCCTGTGGATTACTGAAGAAAACACGCAAACAAAATTGAGGTTTTTGGAAACAAAGAGACTTTATCGAACAAAAGGAACATTTATTGAGTAAATGAATGTCTGCTGAGTGCAACCATATGAAGATCATCAAAGGTAAGGGATTAATTTTATCTCTATTTCTGACTTGTGTAACTCTTCTACTTGGCTGGTTACTGTTTGTAATGATTTGTCTGCTGGGCTATGTTCTCAAATCATCCTAAGGTATGCTTTCGCCGTAAAGCATTTTAAAGATCTGACACCGTGGTTGGATTCACAAGAAGTTCATCTTTAAACCTATGTAAAATATGTTCTGTTCTCTGAATTTTTATGATGAGTATTTCTGTATTTGAATTTGGCGCCCAGCAGTTTCACTGGCTGTTGAAGTGGTGGGACGCTAATGTCTCACGTACCCAAGAGAAGTTTAACCACGCAAGGCCCAGACAGCATCGCTAGCTGAGTCCTCAGAGCATGTACAGACCAGCTGGCTGGTGTGTTTACGCACATATTCAATCAATCCCTATCCCAGTCTGCTGTTCCCACATGCTTCAAGAGGTCCACCATTGTTCCTGTTCCCAAGAAAGCTAAGGTAACTGAGCTAAACGACTATCGTTCCGTAGCACACACTTCCGTCATCATGAAGTGCTTTGAGAGACTAGTCAAGGATCATATCACCTCCACCCTTCCTGACACCCTAGACCCACTCCAATTTGCTTATCACCCCAAAAGGTCCACAGACAACGCAATCAAACTGCACACTGCCCTAACCCATCGGGATAGGAGGAATACCTATGTAAGAATGCTGTTCATCGATTACAGCTGAGGATTTAACACCATAGTACTTTCCAAACTCGTCAACCCTTGGTCTCGACCCCACCCTGTGCAACTGGGTCCTGTACTTTCTGACAGGCTGCCCCCAGGTGGTGAGGGTAGGAAACAACATCTCCACCCTGCTGATCCTCAACACTGGGGCCCCACAAGGGTGCGGGCCCTCAGAGTGTGGTGTCAGAAAAATAACCTCACACTCAACGTTAACAAAACAAAGGAGATGATTGTGGACTTCAGGAAACAGCAGAGGGAGCACCCCCCTATCCACATCGACGGGACAGTAGTGGAGAAGGTGGAAAGTTTTAAGTTCCTCGCCGTACACATCACGGACAAACTGAAATGGTCCACCTACACAGACAGCGTGGTGAAGAAGGTGCAACAGCACCTCTTCAACCTCAGGAGGCTGAAGAAATTTGGCTTGTCACGAAAACACTCACAAACTTTCACAGATGCACAATCCAGAGCATCCTGTCGGGCTGTATCACCGCTTGGTATGGCAACTGCTCCGCCCACAATCCTAAGGCTCTCCAGAGGGTAGTGAGGTCTGCACAACACATCACCGGGGGCAAACTACCTGCCCTCCAGGACACCTACACCACCCGATGTCACAGGAAGGCCAAAAAGATCATCAAGGACAACAACCACCCGAGCCACTGCCTGTTTGCCCCGCTATCATCCAGAAGGCAAGGTCTGTACAGGTGCATCAAAGCTGGGACCGAGAGACTGAAAAACAGCTTCTATCTCAAGGCCATCAGACTGTTAACCTCTCTTGGGTAGGGGGCAGTATTTTCACGTCCGGATGAAAAGCGTGCCAAAGGTAAACTGCCTGTTACTCCAGCCCAGAAGCTAGGATTTGCATATAATTTGTATATTTGGATAGAAAACACTCTAAAGTTTCTAAAACTGTTAAAGTTTAAGTGAGTATAACAGAACAGATATGGCAGGCGAAACCCCGAGGACAAACCATCCCCACCAAAAACAAATTCAGCCTATCACTGTTTTCAAAGGCTGTCACTTTTATTATTAGGCAAATTCCTCCCAGATTGCAGTTCCTAGGGCTTCCACTAGATATCAACAGTCTTTGGAAAGAGTTTCATGCTGGTTTTTGGAAAAATGAGCCAGAAATTTTAGTTTTTCTAAGTGGATCCCATTTTGGCTGTAGTGTGTCCAAGCGCGTGAATGAGAGCGCGTTCTTTGGAATTTTTCTCTGGTAAAGACAATAACGATTCTCCGTCTTAAATTGTATTGTTTATTTACGTATTAGGGTACCTAAGGTTTGATTATAAACGTTGTTTGACTTGTTTGGAAAAGTTTTTTAGTAACGTTTGGGATTCATTTTGTATGCATTTTGATGGAGGGAAACTGGGTGAGTGGCTGCTGCCAACATACTGACTCAAATCTCTAGCCACTTTAACCTCTCTGGGACCGTTCTGGACGTGAGCGTCCCACCTCTCAACATCCAGTGAAACTGTAGGGCGCAAATTCAAAACAACAGAAATCCCATAATTAAAATTCTTCAAACATAGAAGTATTTTACACCATTTTAAAGATAAAATTGTCGTTAATCCAACCACAGTGTCCGATTTCAAAAACGCTTTTCGGCGAAAGCAGAACATATCATTATGTTAGGTCAGCAACTAGTCACAGAAAGCATTCAGCCATTTTCCAACCAAAGAGAGGAGTCACAAAAAGCAGAAATATAGATAAAATTAACCTCTCTGGGATATGTGGGACGGTAGCGTCCCACCTGGCCAACATCCAGTGAAAATGCAGAGCGCCAAATTCAAATAAATTACTATAAAAAATCAACTTCATGAAATCAGACATTCAATATACCAAATTAAAGCTACACTTGTTGTGAATCCAGCCAACGTGTCAGATTTCAAAAATGCTTTACGGCGAAAGCAAACAATGCTATTATCTGAGGATAGCACCCCAGCTAACAATCACAGACCATCATACTTCAACCCTCCCGGCGCGACACAAAACGCAGAAATAAAGAAATAATTAATGCCTTACCTTTGACTAGCTTCTTCTGTTGGCACTCCAATATGTCCCATAAACATCACAAATGGTCCTTTTGTTCGATATATCCAAAATGTCCATTTATTTGGCGCGTTTGAAAAACACCGGTTCCAACTTGCACAACGTGACTACAATATATCTCAAAAGTTACCTGTAAGCTTTGTCCAAACATTTCAAACTACTTTTTATAACTTTAGGTATTTCTTAACTTAAATAATCGTTAAAATTGAAGACGGGATGATCTGTGTTCAATACCGGAGGAAAACAATGTGTAGAATGCTTTCTGGTCACGCGCCTCTAACAAACAGTACACTTCACTGGAGCCTCATTCTAAACATGGCTACTTCTTCATTTCTCAAAGGAAAAACCTCAACCAATTTCTAAAGACTGTTGACATCCAGTGGAAGCGATAGGAACTGTCCCTTTGAAATCTGGATTCCCAATGAAAACCCATTGAAAAGAGAGCGACCTAAAAAAAAAAACATCTGAATGGTTTGTCCTCGGGGTTTTGCCTGCCAAATAAGTTCTGTTATAGTCACAGACATGATTCAAACAGTTTTAGAAACTTCAGAGTGTTTTCTATCCAATACTAATAATAATATGTATATATTAGCATCTGGGACTGAGTAGGAGGCAGTTTACTCTGGGCACGCTTTTCATCCAAACGTGCAAATGCTGCCCCCTATCCTAGAGAAGTTAATCACTAACCTTTGATGATCTTCATCAGATGACACTCATAGGACTTCATTTTACACAATACATGTATGTTTTGTTCGGTAACGTTCATATTTATATCCAAAAATCTGAGTTTACATTGGCGCGTTACATTCAGTAGTTCCAAAACATCCAGTGATTTTGCAGAGAGCCACATCAATTTACAGAAATGCTCATAATAAATGTTGATAAAAATACAAGTATTATGCACGGAATTATAGATAGACTTCTCCTTAATGCAACCGCTGTGTCAGATTTAAAAACAACTTTACTGAAAAAGCAATAATCTGAGTACGGCGCTCAGAGCCCAAATCAAGCCAAACAGATATCCGCCATGTTGGAGTCAACAGATGTCAGAATAGCATTATAAATATTAACTTACCTTTGATGATCTCCCAGGAATCCCAGGTCCACAATAAATATTTGTTTTGTTCGATAATGTCCATCATTTCTGTCAAAATAGCTCCTTTTGTTAGCGCGTTCAGTCCAGTAATCCACATTCATGACGCGTGTTGACTAGGAGCAGACGAAAAGTTTAAAAAAGTTCTGTTACAGTCCGTAGCAACATATCAAACGATGTTTAGAATCAATCTTTAGGATGTTTTTAACATAAATCTTCAATAATGTTCCAACCGGACAATTCCTTTGTCTTCAGAAATGAAGTGGAACGTAGCTACCTTTCACGTGAGCGCGCGAGTCTGAGTCTGTGGCAATCTGCCAGACCACTCACTCAAAGAGCTCTTATGAGCCCCTCCTTTAGAGTAGAAGCCTCAAACAAGTTTCTAAAGACTGTTGACATCTAGTGGAAGCCGTAGGAAGTGCAACATGACCAATATCCCACTGTGTATTCAATAGGGGCTGAGTTCAAAAACTACAAACCTCAGATTTCACACTTCCTGGATGGATTTTTTCTCAGGTTTTTGCCTGCCATGTGAGTTCTGTTATACTCACAGACATCATTCAAACAGTTTCAGAAACTTCAGAGTGTTTTCTATCCATGTATACTAATGCTATGCATATATTAGCAACTGGGACTGAGGAGCAGGCAGTTTACTCTGGGCACGCTATTCATCCAAAAGTGAAAATGCTGCCCCCTTTCCCAGAGAAGTTAATAATAAAAATATGGATAAATGTATCACTAGTCACTTTAAACAATGTCACTTTATATAATGTTTACATACCCTACATTACATACCCTACATACCCTACTCATCTCATATGTATATAATGTACTCTATACCATCTACTGCATCTTGCCTATGCCGTTCGGCCATCGCTCATCCATATATTTATATGTACATATTCTTATTCATTCCTTGTGTATAAGGTAGTTGTTGTGAAATTGTTAGATTACTTGTTAGATATTACTGCACGGTTGGAACTAGAAGCACAAGCATTTCGCTACACTTGCATTAACATCTTCTAACCATGTGTATGTGACCAATAGCATTTGATTTGATTTGCTTAGGTGTGTGATGGATGCTCATGCACATTTAGGCCTTCTGTCCCTCATGAGAGTGGGAATGTATTCAGACATCTAGTCTTGGATGATGAGCCTCTTGTCACATCTATGCAATCCAGTGACCAGCTTATCCATCACACACACACACGCAGACACACTGCAGAGAGCCCGAAAACATCTCTCTCTCTCTCTCTCTCTCTCTCTCTCTCTCTCTCTCTTTCTCTCTCTCTCTCTCTCTCTCTCTCTCCCTGTCTCTCTCTCTCTATGTCTCTCTCTCTCTCTGTCTCTCTCTTTCTCAATTCAATACAATTCTAGGGCCTTTATTGGCATGGGAAACATATGTTAACATTGCCAAAGCAAGTGAAGTAGGTAATTTACAAAAGTGAAATCAACAATAATAATCAACACTTAACATTACACTCATAGAAGTTCCAAAATAATTAAGACATTACAAATGTCATATTATGTATATATACAGTGTTGCAACAATGTGCAAATGGTTAAAGTACAAATGGAAAAATAAACCAACATAAATATGGGATGTATTTACAATGGTGTTTGTTCTTCACTGGTTGCCCTTTTCTTGAGGCAACAGGTCACAAATCTTGCTGCTGTTATGGCACACTGTGGTTGGTGAGCAGACCCCAGACCTCACAACCATAAAGGGCAATGGGTTCTATAACTGATTCAAGTATTTTTAGCCAGATCCTAATTGGTATGTCAAATTTGATGTTCCTTTTGATGGAATGCCCTTCTTGCCTTGTCTCTCAGATCGTTCACAGCTTTGTGGAAGTTACCTGAGGCGTTGATGTTTAGGCCAAGGTATGTACAGTTTTTTGTGTGTTCTAGGGCAACTAGATTGAATTTGTATTTGTGGTCCTGGCGACTCAACCTTTTTTGGAACACCATTATTTTGGTATTACTGAGATTTACTGTCAGGGCCCAGGTCTGACAGAATCTGTGCAGAAGATCTAGGTGCTGCTGTAGGCCCTCCTTGGTTGGTGACAGAAGCACCAGATCATCAGCAAACAGTAGACCTTTGACTTCAGATTCTAGTAGGGTGATGTCACAATACAGAGGCGGATGCAAGATGCAAGCAACGATGGTTTAATGAAACAGTTTACAGCATCAACAGGACAGACAGAATATACTCAGACGGAATCCAACCCAGGGCCTAGGGCGCATCCTCTGATGATAGCGTGCTGAGAAATCCAAGGGAGTGTGTCCGGCTGGGTAGGAAGGAGCACAGCAGATAATCCACACAAGGGCGGCGAGAGAATGAGCACTGACACACGACACAACCTCAGGGAAGAAACAACGATCTGACAACAAGAAACACAGGTTACAGAACATATAAAGGGGAAGATAATTAATTCCAGCTGGCGCAGACAATCAGGCCAAGATTGGGAACCACGCCAACACAAACACGGGAGAGAGAGAGAGAGAGAGAGAGAGAGAGAGAGAGAGAGAGAGAGAGAGAGCGAAAGAGAGAGAGAAAGAGAGAGTGAGGCAGTGGATTCATGAACCGTGACAATACCCCCCCCCTAGGAACGCCTCTTGGCGTTCCCAGGCAAATTTACCTGTCGATTGAAATCATCGATAAGGGAGTGATCCAGAATGTCCCTAGCGGGTACCCAACTTCTCTCCTCCGGACCGTAACCCTCCCAGTCTACCAGGTACTGGAATCCGCGTCCCCTCCTTCTCGAGTTCAAAATCCGATTGACCGAAAAGGTGGTCTCCCCATCAACAAGTCGTGGCGGCGGGGGAACCGGGACCGGCGGGTTAATGCGTGCCTGAAACACCGGTTTTATCTTGGACACATGGAAGGTAGGATGAATTCTCCTATACGCCGGAGGAAGCTTGAGCCGGACCGCCACCGGACTAATGATCCTGGTGACCTTGAACAGCCCGATAAATTTGGGGGCAAGCTTGTTAGAAACGGATCGGAGTGGAATGTTCCTCGTAGAAAGCCACACTCTTTGTCCAACGACGTATACCGGAGGCTTCGACCGGTGGCGATCGGCCTTAGCCTTGGTGCGCGCCCCCACCCGGAGGAGAGTCTCACGGGCTCTGCTCCATGCGTGACGGCACCTCTGGATGAAAGCGTGAGCGGAGGGAACAGTGACCTCGGACTCTGTACTGGGAAAGATAGGTGGCTGGTAACCTAAACTACACTCAAACGGAGAGAGACCCGTGGCTGCCACTGGCAACGAATTGTGAGCGTACTCAACCATAGAGAGTTGTTGACTCCAGGAAGAGGGGTTCTTAGAAACCAAACATCGCAACACTCTCTCCAAATCTTGGTTGGCCCTCTCCGTTTGACCGTTGCTCTGGGGATGAAACCCTGAATAAAGACTGACACTCGCTCCCAGTAACCTACAAAACTCCTGCCAAAACTTGGACACAAATTGGGGCCCCCGGTCAGAAACTACGTCCATCGGCAGGCCATGTAAGCGAAAGACATGATCCACGACCGTTACCGCTGTTTCCTTGGCAGATGGTAATTTAGGCAAGGGAATAAAATGAGCCGCCTTCGAGAACCGGTCCACCACGGTCAAAACAACCGTCCTGCCCTGGGAGGGCGGGAGACCGGTAACAAAATCTAGCGCGATGTGGGACCAGGGTCTCGAAGGGACCGACAGCGGTTGGAGTAACCCATCTGGGGGTCGATTAGAACTCTTCCCAGTGGCACAAACCGAGCAAGCCAAGACAAAACTGTGAATGTCACGAGCCATCAGCGGCCACCAAAAGCGTTGCTTCACTAAAAAGCTAGTACGGCTAACTCCTGGATGACACGCTACGTTGGAGCAATGCCCCCACCGAATAACATCGGTCCGACATCCCTCCGGCACAAACAACCGATTAGGCGGACAACCGGGCGGAGGCGTTACCCCTTCTAAGGCCGTTCTGACCCTCGATTCAACCTCCCATATAAGTGTGGAGACCACTAGGGTCCTGGGTAGGATGCACTCAGGAGTGGATGGGCGTTCGGAATGGTCAAAAATGCGAGAAAGGGAATCGGGTTTGACGTTCTTGGAACCCGGGCGATACGAGAGAGAGAAGTCAAAACGTCCGAAAAAGAGTGCCCACCGCGCCTGCCTGGAGTTGAGTCTCTTGGCTGTTCTGATATATTCCAAATTCTTGTGATCGGTCCAAACTATAAAAGGTACCCCCGAACCCTCTAACCAATGGCGCCACTCCTCCAGTGCTAACTTTACTGCCAACAACTCTCTGTTGCCAATGTCGTAGTTGCGTTCCGCAGGTGATAACCAATGGGAAAGGAACGCGCAAGGGTGCATCTTGTTGTCAGAAGCGGCACGTTGGGAAAGTACCGCACCTACCCCCACCTCTGAAGCGTCCACCTCCACCACGAACTGACGCGAGGGATCGGGAGCTATGAGGATGGGGGCCGAAACAAAGCGGCTCTTGAGTTTGACGAATGCAGCCTCGGCTGTATCGGTCCACCTGAACGTCACTCTGGGGGAGGTTAAGGCGGTAAGGGAAGCGACTATCTGGCTAAAGTTGCGAACAAAACGCCGGTAGAAATTGGCGAATCCCAGAAACCTCTGTAGGGCCTTACGGGAATCTGGGCTTGGCCACTCCACCACAGCCTTAATCTTGTCAGGATCCATGCGAATACCTTCAGTCGAGACGATGTAACCTAGGAATGGAACGGATTGTGCATGAAAAATGCATTTCTCCGCCTTGACAAAAAGTCCATTCTCCAACAACCTCTGGAGCACTCGTCTGACGTGCTGACCATGTTCCTGGAGAGAAGAAGAAAAAATCAGTATGTCATCCAGGTAAACATATATGAACTGATCAATCATATCTCTCAGCACGTCATTGACGAGTGCCTGGAAAACCGCTGGGGAGT
Organism: Salvelinus alpinus; assembly: GCF_045679555.1. NCBI lineage: Eukaryota > Metazoa > Chordata > Actinopteri > Salmoniformes > Salmonidae > Salvelinus > Salvelinus alpinus. The sequence continues at coordinate 17,328,533 of NC_092108.1, read as the reverse complement.
TGGATAGCCCGAAAGGCATGACCAAATATTCGAAATGCCCTCTGGGGGTGTTAAACGCTGTTTTCCATTCGTCCCCCCTCCTTATGCGAACCAAATGATAAGCATTACGTAAATCCAACTTAGTGAACACAGATGCTCCCTGTAACCTTTCAAAGGCTGAGGACATCAACGGTAAGGGATAGGTATTCTTCACTGTGATGTTATTCAACCCACGGTAATCAATGCAAGGACGCAGAGATCCGTCCTTCTTCCCCACAAAGAAGAACCCCGCCCCCGCTGGAGAAGAGGAAGGACGAATGAATCCAGATGCCAGAGAATCAGAGATGTATCTCTCCATAGCCTCCCTCTCAGGAACAGAGAGAGAATATAACTTACCCTTAGGCGGAGACTCACCTGGCAATAATTCTATTGCACAGTCATAGGGACGATGCGGAGGAAGAGAAGCAGCACGGGACTTACTGAACACCTCCTTCAGGTCGAGGTATTCAACGGGCACGTTAGACAAATCCACTGCCTCCTCTAGAAACACAGAATCAGACACAGATGAACAAGCCGACACTAAACAGGACTCAAGACACTTGTTACTCCACATGGATATAGAGTTCTGACCCCAGTCAACTCTGGGGTTGTGTTGGGTGAGCCAAGGGTGGCCGAGAACTAATGGTGCCAGAGGTGAGTCCATGAGTAGAAATGATAATGTCTCAGTGTGATTGCCGGAAGTGATGAGTGTGATAGGTTCAGTGGTGTGAGAAATGTTGGGGAGTTCTTGACCATTGAGAGCGTTGACGGATATCTTGTGCGTGAGTGAGGTGATAGGAATCTGGAGCTTGTGAGCGAGCTTGAAGTCCATGAAATTACCCTCTGCTCCTGAGTCCAGTAAGGCTTGGGTGTCGTGCGTGTGGGTGGCCCATCTTAGTCTTACCGGGAGGAGGGTGGATGATGAGGTCTTCTCTATGGTGACACCACCCGATAGTAGCCTCATACTTACTACCGGGCTTGATCTTTTACCGGGCAGGAGTGGATAAAGTGGTCCGCTCTACCACAGTAGAGACAGAGTCCTTGGGATCTCCGCCTCTCCCTCTCCTCCCGAGAGAGGCGAGCTCTTCCCCGCTGCATGAGTTCGTGAGCGAAGTCTGAACTGGCCGTGTTCCCGCCGCTGGCATGCCAGTCCTCCGTGTTGTTATACGGTCTGTTAGGGCATGCTCGGCGGCCAATACGACTCAGACGAGCGTCGACCCTCAAGGCTAATTCCACTAGTCCATTTAAACTCCTGGGAAGATCCAGAACATAAATCTCCTTCTGAACCCGGTCCTCCAGCCCATGCAGGAACATGTCCCACTGCGCCTCCTCGTTCCACTGACACCCTGCAGCCAGAGTGCGGAATTGAATGGAATATTCCGATACTGAACGGTCTCCTTGGCGAAGGTCAGCGAGTAGTCTGGCCGCCTCCCTACCCGCCACGGCCCGATCGAAGACTCTTCTCATCTCCTCGGAGAGTGTCTGGAAAGAGGTGCAACATGGGTCCTGGTTCGCCCACACCGCCGTTCCCCAAAGAGCCGCTTTGCCGGATAGCAGTGTGAGTACGAATGCTACCTTAGACTGTTCCTGGTTGAAGGTCCGTGGCTGCAACGAGAAATGCATGGAACATCTCGTAAGAAAAGCTCTACAATAGTCCGGATCACCTGAATAACCCTCTGGTGTCGGTAGCCGTGGCTCTAGCTGAGAATCCAGCTCTGGCGGGGCGTGTGGAACTGCCGGTGTAGGCGGCGCAGCGAGACCCCTCAGATGTTGTAATTGTTGGGTCAGCTGGGATACCTGCGTCGCCATGGCTTGTACTGCCCGACCTGTGCTGGAGATGTTCTCCTCTTGTTGATCCATTCTCGTGATACTGCGGGAAATGAATTCGGTCAGACTCGTTGAACTCGCTGCATCCATGATGTGGTCAGATCGTTCTGTCACAATACAGAGGCGGATGCAAGATGCAAGCAACGATGGTTTAATGAAACAGTTTACAGCATCAACAGGACAGACAGAATATACTCAGACGGAATCCAACCCAGGGCCTAGGGCGCATCCTCTGATGATAGCGTGCTGAGAAATCCAAGGGAGTGTGTCCGGCTGGGTAGGAAGGAGCACAGCAGATAATCCACACAAGGGCGGCGAGAGAATGAGCACTGACACACGACACAACCTCAGGGAAGAAACAACGATCTGACAACAAGAAACACAGGTTACAGAACATATAAAGGGGAAGATAATTAATTCCAGCTGGCGCAGACAATCAGGCCAAGATTGGGAACCACGCCCACACAAACACGGGAGAGAGAGAGAGAGAGAGAGAGAGAGAGAGAGAGAGAGAGAGCGAAAGAGAGAGAGAAAAGAGAGAGTGAGGCAGTGGATTCATGAACCGTGACAGGTGAGGCCGGGTGCTGCAGACTGTTCTAGAGCTCTCGCCAATTCATTGATATATGTTGAAGAGGGTGGGGCTTAAAATACATCCCTGTCTCACCCCACGGCCCTGTGGGAAGAAATGTGTGTGTTTTTTGCCTATTTTAACTGTACACTTGTTGTTTGTGTACATGGATTTTATAATGGTGTATATTTTTCCCCCCAACACCACTTTCCATCAATTTGTATAGCAGACCCTCATGCCAAATTGAGTCGAAGGCTATTTTGAAATCAACAAAGCATGAGAATACTTTGCCTTTGTTTTGGTTTGTTTGTTTGTCAATTCAGGTGTGCAGGGTGAATACGTGGTCTGTCGTACAATAATTTGGTAAAAAGCCAATTTGACATTTGCTCAGTACATTGTTTTCACTGAGGAAATGTATGAGTTTGCTGTTAATGATAATGCAGAGGATTTTCCCAAGGTTGCTGTTGACGCATATCCCACGGTGGATATTGGGGTCAAATTTGTCTCCACTTTTGTGGATTGGGGTTATCAGTCCTTGGTTACAAATATTGGGGACGATGCCAGAGCTAAGGATGATGTTAAAAAGTTTTAGTATAGCCAATTGGAATTTGTTGTCTGTATATTTTATCATTTCATTGAGGATACCATCAACACCACAGGCCTTTTTGGGTTGTAGGGTTTTAATTTTGTGCTGTAGTTCATTCAAGGTAATTGGAGAATCCAGTGGGTTCTGGTAGTCTTTGATAGTTAATTCTGTAAGGTTCTGTATTTATTTTCTTAGTCAACCTTGTGTTCGGTTTGTTGTGTTCTTGAACGTAGCCCTGTCTTTCATTTTTTGTTCATTGATTTCACCTGTGTTAGTTGCTTACCTGGTCTCATCAGCTCCTTATTTCAATCAATCAATCAATCAAACAAATGTGTTTATAAAGCCCTTCTTACATCAGATGATGTCACAAAATGCTGTACAGAAATCCAGCTTCAAACCCCAAACAGCAAGCAATGCAGGTGTAGAAGCACAGTGGCTAGGAAAAACTCCCTAGAAAGGCATGAACCCAGAAAGAAACCTAGAGAGGAACCAGGCTATGAGGGGTGGCCAGTCCTCTTCTGGCTGTGCTCAGTGGAGATTGTAAGAGAACATGGCCAAGATTTCCAAATGTTCATAGATGACCAGCAGGGTCAAATAATAATAATCACAGTGGTTGTAGAGGGTGCAACAGATCAGTACCTCAGGAGTAAATGTCAGTTGGCTTTTTATAGCCGATCATTCAGAGTACCTCTACCGCTCCTGCTGCCTCTAGAGAGTTGAAAACAGCAGGTCTGGGACAGGTAGCTTGTCCGGTGAACAGGTCAGGGTTCCATAGCTACAGGCAGAACAGTGGAAACTGGAGCAGCAGCACGACATAGTGGACTGGGGACAGCAATAAGTCATCAGGCCAGGTAGTCCTGAGGCATGGTCCTTGGGCTAGTTCAGTTCATTCTGTTTGTGCCTTTGTGAGGTTATGTACATTTGGACTCTACTAAACCTTTTCCTACCTCGTTTGTGAGAACCAGTTATAGCCTTCAGTCCTAGTTTAGATTCACCTGCCTGTTTGCCTACCTGTGTATGACCAGTTATAGCCTTCAGTCCTAGTTTAGATTCACCTGCCTGTTTGCCTACCTGTGTATGACCAGTTATAGCCTTCATTCCTAGTTTTGATTCACCTGCCTGTTTGCCTATTTGTGTATGACCTTTGCCTGCCTTTGACCACGATTCCTGCCTTCTGCGAAGGCGAAATAAACACCTGACGCGCTGTGCACATGAATCTACACCTTTTCCTCCCTGAGTATTCATTATAAATTCTAAAATGTGTATTTGATCATGTATATGTTTTTGCTGTTTGTTCTTTGTTATAGAGCCAAAAAGATTGGAGAAGTGATTTACACATACATCTCCATTTTGGATAGATAATTATTTGTGTTGTTTGTTTAGTGTTTTCCGATTTTCCCAGAAGAGTCTATGGATTCTTCAATTATATTGAGCTGATTTCTGACTCTCTCTCTCTCTCTCAATTCATGTCTCTAGCCCTCACTGTATTAGCTCTCGTAAATCTCTCTCTCTGTGTCTCTTCCTCTCTGTATGACCTTTCACCTTTCTCACTGTATCTTTCATTCTATCTTGTGTTCCTCTATCTCCTTCTCTCTATTGTTCTCTCTCTTATCCGAGAGATGGTGACAAATCATGTGTGTGTGTGTGTGTGTGTGTAGCTAGATTTATATCTCCCTCTGTTAGGTCTGCCCAGGGAAAAGATGGATGAGAGGTGAGCTGTTGAACATATTAAACCATTTCATCTTGCATGTTCTGTCCTTGTTCAAAATGTATTTGTTAAAGCTGCAATATGTAACATTTTGTGCAACCCAACCAAATTCACATAGATGTTTGCATTATAGATCTGTCATTCCCATTGAAAGCAAGTTTTTGCATATTTTTACTTTCAGTTTTGTACACCAGCTTCAAACAGCTGAAAATATCATATTTTTGTGTATGGAAAATGTATTTCACAGCGGTTTAAATGGTACAACAATTCTCTACACTATACTTGCTTGTTTTGTCATATAAATTAGGCGAACTATTAGAATTTTAGCAACCAGGAAATGGAGGAGCGATTTCTGCATAATGCACCTTTTAGATTATCAGCTATATTGGTGAAGAGAGGATAAGTCACTGGGGAAGAGGAGTGGATTGGAAAGTGAGAGACAGAATGATTGAGTGACATCCAATTAAATTAATTTTAATCTGGTTCTGGACATCCCCCCCCCCCCAACGATAGGTCTCTTACAAGGCAGGATATGAGTGCAGTTTCCCCTGACTCAACAGTCTGCATTGCCAACTGCATGTCACTCAGGCCCACAGAGACGTGTGGGGAGATTACAGGCACAAAATGGTGTCCATCAGCAGGGCTCATTTACGGCAGTTTCATCTGTCCACCTCTTTAATTAAATGACACTGTAGCTCTGCCAGTCAGTCCACCTTGCTTCTAGGGTGTACAATCTTTATTTCTTTACTCCTCAATGATCAGGAACATGGTACAGGAAAGGAAGGTCACTTTCGACCAATATCTCAATCTCTATAGGTAGAGACAGAGAGACAGATGCACACTGAAAAATGGAGGAAAAGAGAATGATGGGAGACGAAGACACTTGGAAGAGACTGTCTTTCTTTTTCTTTCTGCCTTTGTAGGGACAGCTGTGCTGGCGAAGAGTAGAGGTCTGTCTCTCTTCACTTTCTGTCTTTGTGAATAGCAGCATGATGAGATTAGAGCAGATTCTATATGTCTCTGCCAGAGCAGTTGGAGAGGAGTGGTCTCTGTATGCGTCGCAAATGGCACCCTTTTCCTCTAAGGGCCATGGTCAAAAGTAGTGAACTACATAGGGAATAGGGTGAGATTTGGGACGTATCCTCTATCTTTTTGGAGGAGGCTGGATAACTGTCTGGCCAGAGGACTTATAGGTTGAGGGGCTGGGGATTGGGGTACTGTATTGGGGAGCTGGGGGAATGTGGATGAGGGTTAGGGGGGCTGATGGCTGTGTCTGTCCCAGCCAAGAGGAGGCAGAAAGTGGCAGGGTTGGCTTTGTGCTTTGGCCCTTTCCCACACTCCAACTCACCTTTTGTGTGGCGGCACTGTGAGCTTCTCTGACATGACGAATCGCCCTGTCTTCGTGTGTGTGTGTGTGTGTGTGTGTGTGTGTGTGTGTGTGTGTGTGTGTGTGTGTGTGTGTGTGTGTGTGTGTGTGTGTGTGTGTGTGTGTGTGTGTGTGTGTGTGTGTGTGTGTGTGTGTGTGTGTGTGTGTGTGTGTGTGTGTGTGTGTGTGTGTGTGTGTGTGTCAAAGAGCGAGAGTGAGCAAGACAAAGAGTGAGTTTTCTAAAGTATATGTGTGTCTAGAGATATATAAAAAGTGTGTGTGTGTGAGAGAGATATATAGAGTGTGTGTTTGTGAGAGAAAGAGTGAGACAGAAAGAGAGTGAAATTAAGCAGAGAGAGAGAGAGAGCAAGCTGGTCCTGGGGCTCTGTTCACAAACACAAACAGACCCCACAGAGCCCCAGGACAGCAACACAATTAGACCCAACCAAATCATGAGAAAACAAACAGATAATTACTTGACACATTGGAAAGAATGAAGAAAAACACAATTTGGCCCTAAACAGAGAGTACACAGTGGCAGAATAACTGAACGCTGTGACTGACCCAAAATGAAGGAAATATTTGACTATGTACAGACTCAGAGAGCATAGCCTTGCTATTGAGAAAGGCCGCCAAAGGCAGACCTGTCTCTCAAGAGAAGACAGGCTATGTGCACACTGCCCACAAAATGGGGTGGAAACTGAGCTGCACTTTCTAACCTACTGCCAAATGTATGACCATATTAGAGACACATATTTCCCTCAGATTACACAGACCCATAAAGAATTCGAAAACAAATCCAATTTTGATAAACTCCCATATCTATTGGGTTAAATACCAGAGTGTGCCATCACAGCAGCATGACTTGTGACAAGAAAAGGGCAACAAGTGAAGAAAAAAGTTTTGTTCTTTAACTATTTGCACATCGTTACAACACTGTCTACGAATATACATAATATGACATTTGAAACGTCTTTATTCTTGTAATGCTTGCTGTTAATATATTATTGTTAATTGTTTATTTCACTTTTGTTTATCTATTTCGATTGCTTTGGCGATACAAACATATGTTTCCCATGCCAATAAAGCCCCTTAAATTGAATTGAAATTGAATTGAGAGAGACCAACACTCTGACTCTTTTTAATCAGAGCCAGTGGACAGTGGTGTTCTTACCCAGACCCAGGCAGCAGGTGTTGCTAAAGACCATCAGCCCATCACTACTCACTAGCCTGCTAAAGACCATCAGCCCATCACTACTCACTAGCCTGCTAAAGACCATCAGCCCATCACTACTCACTAGCCTACTAAAGACCATCAGCCCATCACTACTCACTAGCCTGCTAAAGACCATCAGCCCATCACTACTCACTAACCTGCTAAAGACCATCAGCCCATCACTACTCACTAGCCTTCTAAAGACCATCAGCCCATCACTACTCACTAACCTGCTAAAGACCATCAGCCCATCACTACTCACTAGCCTGCTAAAGGCCATCAGCCCATCACTACTCACTAGCCTGCTAAAGACCATCAGCCCATCACTACTCACTAGCCTGCTAAAGACCATCAGCCCATCACTACTCACTAACCTGCTAAAGACCATCAGCCTATCACTACTCACTAGCCTGCTAAAGACCATCAGCCCATCACTACTCACTAGCCTGCTAAAGACCATCAGCCCATCACTACTCACTAGCCTGCTAAAGACCATCAGCCCATCACTACTCACTAGCCTGCTAAAGACCATCAGCCCATCACTACTCACTAGCCTGCTAAAGACCATCAGCCCATCACAACTCACTAGCCTGCTAAAGACCATCAGCCCATCACTACTCACTAACCTGCTAAAGACCATCAGCCCATCACTACTCACTAGCCTGCTAAAGACCATCAGCCCATCACTACTCACTAGCCTGCTAAAGACCGTCAGCCCATCACTACTCACTAGCCTGCTAAAGACCATCAGCCCATCACTACTCACTAGCCTGCTAAAGACCATCAGCCCATCACTACTCACTAGCCTGCTAAAGACCATCAGCCCATCACTACTCACTAGCCTGCTAAAGACCATCAGCCCATCACTACTCACTAGCCTGCTAAAGACCATCAGCCCATCACTACTCACTAGCCTGCTAAAGACCATCAGCCCATCACTACTCACTAACCTGCTAAAGACCATCAGCCCATCACTACTCACTAACCTGCTAAAGACCATCAGCCCATCACTACTCACTAACCTGCTAAAGACCATCAGCCCATCACTACTCACTAGCCTGCTAAAGACCATCAGCCCACCCCTACTCACTAACCTGCTAAAGGCCATCAGCCCATCACTACTCACTAGCCTGCTAAAGACCATCAGCCCATCACTACTCACTAGCCTGCTAAAGACCATCAGCCCATCACCACTCACTAACCTGCTAAAGACCATCAGCCCATCACTACTCACTAACCTGCTAAAGACCATCAGCCCATCACTACTCACTAACCTGCTAAAGACCATCAGCCCATCACCACTCACTAGCCTGCTAAAGACCATCATCCCATCACTACTCACTAACCTGCTAAAGACCATCAGCCCATCACTACTCACTAACCTGCTAAAGGCCATCAGCCCATCACTACTCAATAGCCTGCTAAAGACCATCAGCCCATCACTACTCACTAACCTGCTAAAGACCATCAGCCCATCACTACTCACTAACCTGCTAAAGACCATCAGCCCATCACTACTCACTAGCCTGCTAAAGACCATCAGCCCATCACTACTCACTAACCTGCTAAATACCATCAGCCCATCACTACTCACTAACCTGCTAAAGGCCATCAGCCCATCACTACTCACTAACCTGCTAAAGACCATCAGCCCATCACTACTCACTAGCCTGCTAAAGACCATCAGCCCATCACTACTCACTAACCTGCTAAAGGCCATCAGCCCATCACTACTCACTAGCCTGCTAAAGACCATCAGCCCATCACTACTCACTAACCTGCTAAAGACCATCAGCCTATCACTACTCACTAGCCTGCTAAAGACCATCAGCCCATCACTACTCACTAGCCTGCTAAAGACCATCAGCCCATCACTACTCACTAGCCTGCTAAAGACCATCAGCCCATCACTACTCACTAGCCTGCTAAAGACCATCAGCCCATCACTACTCACTAGCCTGCTAAAGACCATCAGCCCATCACAACTCACTAGCCTGCTAAAGACCATCAGCCCATCACTACTCACTAACCTGCTAAAGACCATCAGCCCATCACTACTCACTAGCCTGCTAAAGACCATCAGCCCATCACTACTCACTAGCCTGCTAAAGACCGTCAGCCCATCACTACTCACTAGCCTGCTAAAGACCATCAGCCCATCACTACTCACTAGCCTGCTAAAGACCATCAGCCCATCACTACTCACTAGCCTGCTAAAGACCATCAGCCCATCACTACTCACTAGCCTGCTAAAGACCATCAGCCCATCACTACTCACTAGCCTGCTAAAGACCATCAGCCCATCACTACTCACTAGCCTGCTAAAGACCATCAGCCCATCACTACTCACTAACCTGCTAAAGACCATCAGCCCATCACTACTCACTAACCTGCTAAAGACCATCAGCCCATCACTACTCACTAACCTGCTAAAGACCATCAGCCCATCACTACTCACTAGCCTGCTAAAGACCATCAGCCCATCACTACTCACTAACCTGCTAAAGGCCATCAGCCCATCACTACTCACTAGCCTGCTAAAGACCATCAGCCCATCACTACTCACTAGCCTGCTAAAGACCATCAGCCCATCACCACTCACTAACCTGCTAAAGACCATCAGCCCATCACTACTCACTAACCTGCTAAAGACCATCAGCCCATCACTACTCACTAACCTGCTAAAGACCATCAGCCCATCACCACTCACTAGCCTGCTAAAGACCATCAGCCCATCACTACTCACTAACCTGCTAAAGACCATCAGCCCATCACTACTCACTAACCTGCTAAAGGCCATCAGCCCATCACTACTCAATAGCCTGCTAAAGACCATCAGCCCATCACTACTCACTAACCTGCTAAAGACCATCAGCCCATCACTACTCACTAACCTGCTAAAGACCATCAGCCCATCACTACTCACTAGCCTGCTAAAGACCATCAGCCCATCACTACTCACTAGCCTGCTAAAGACCATCAGCCCATCACCACTCACTAGCCTGCTAAAAACCATCAGCCAATCACTACTCACTAACCTGCTAAAGACCATCAGCCCATCACTACTCACTAACCTGCTAAAGACCATCAGCCCATCACTACTCACTAGCCTGCTAAAGACCATCAGCCCATCACTACTCACTGGCCTGCTAAAGACCATCAGCCCATCACTACTCACTAGCCTGCTAAAGACCATCAGCCCATCACTACTCACTAGCCTGCTAAAGACCATCAGCCCATCACTACTCACTAACCTGCTAAAGACCATCAGCCCATCACTACTCACTAACCTGCTAAAGACCATCAGCCCATCACTACTCATTAACCTGCTAAAGACCATCAGCCCATCACTACTCACTAGCCTGCTAAAGACCATCAGCCCATCACTACTCACTAGCCTGCTACAGACCATCAGCCCATCACTACTCACTAGCCTGCTAAAGACCATCAGCCCATCACTACTCACTAGCCTGCTACAGACCATCAGCCCATCACTACTCACTAGCCTGCTACAGACCATCAGCCCATCACTACTCACTAGCCTGATTAGGGCTGGACGTCTTTCTCTCTGGCCCTTAATGTCAGTTCCAAGCTGTCAGCCATTTAGCCTTCAGCCTGCCACAATAGAGACATTACCACATGACTGAGTGAGTAAAGAGGGAGAGAAAAGGAGGGAGGGGGAGACTCCAGAATGCCTGCCTGTATTCACCAGAACAACCCTGTCATCACCTCTGCACCCCTATCAGTCCCCCAACCCCCCAAGCTTACCCCCTCTTCTCTGCCAAAACCAAAACCTCTGAGTTTGTGTGTTTATATGTGTGTGTGACAACAGAAACTTTTTCAGGTGCACTCTGCTTTACTTTTTAACTGCCATCTGTTGTCATCTCCCTTCATCAATCACCCCTAGTTTTACTTACAAAAATGTGTCTCTCCATTCTTTAGATAAATGTGACTCAGAGTGAACACATTGAAACGCTCCAGTGATCGGGGTCAGTTTTGGTGCTCCTTTGGGAAGCAGACTGACCATCACAGGGTGAGGGATGAGAGACTGAAGTTCACAGTTCACTCTGAGTGAAAGAGATCTAGAACAGAGAGCGGGAGAACAAGTGAGAGCAAGGGAAAGAAGGGTCAGTGTTGTTTCAGAAAGGGATCGAGAGAAAGAGCAAGAGAGAGGAAGAAAGAGAGAGGAAGAAAGAGAGAGAGGAAGAAAGAGAGAGTCAAGCTACTTCCTTCTGGAGATGAACGCTAAGCTTTAGTGAGGATCAAACAACATGGGGAGACAGACATTTATGGTTGCACTTGCTGGTTGGTTAGCTTCTCTCTCATTTCATATGAAGGGACAGGCTCAGGCTTAATAATAAACTAAATTCCTTAGCTAGATGTAAAATCGCACGACTACTGTAAGACCTTCTCGAAAATAACTTGAATGACAGATTTCTTGATTTATCTTGATTTATTCTGACAATATTTTAGGGTGACGTACAGTAGTAGTGACAGTTGTTGCTAGGTAACACGCTAAGATTAACAAGAAGTCGCTGCCAAGCGAGCAGAGTCAGCATACGATGGCCATTCGATAAAGAAGCTTCCGAAGGGAGCAGTGGAGCCCTCGATGACTCGACAACTAGTGTTTGAGATTGACTAGATTGACGAGAATTGAAATGGGACATCACTGTTGGAATTTATGACAGGGCACTGTTTTGTCACCAGAACACTGAATGCAGCTTCATGTCAGGATCAGAACAGAAAATGTGAAAATTAAAAAGGAGAGAGAAAAGAGCTTAGAATTTAGGTCACCGAGTAAAGCCGGGACACGGAACCAATCGTCATCATAATTGGGCCCTTAACAAATCTCTGGAAGTAGGAGTGTGCTGTGCTGCACACACACACATACATACACACACCAACCCAACCACCCACCCGCCCACCGACACACACACAAACACACACACAGAAACACACAGAAACACCCACTCACCCACCCACACACACAGACACACACACACAGAAACACACATGCACATGCACATCCACCCAACCACCCACTCACACACACACACAGACACACATGCACACACCAACCCAACCACCCACCCACACACATACACAGACACACACACAGTACACACACACAGACACAGTACAACCCGAACCACTGGGGATGGAGTAGAGCGACAATGTAAATCAGTGTATGTATTTGGTGTTTTTATGGGTCTTTCAGGAGCCTGGTTTGGGACAGAAGTGCAATAAAGAGACAGAGACAGAGGCAAAACCGGTAGTAACCGGGGAGTCTAGAACAAAATCCAGGAAGAGGAAAAAACACGGAGAAAGACTCTGGCACAATTTGACGGGACAAGAAGAACTGGCAACAGACAAACAGAAAATGCAGGTATAAATACACAGGGGTAAAAGAGGTAAAAACGAGAGACACCAGGTGGGGGGTGGAGACAAGCACAAGACAGGTGAAACAGATCAGGGTGTGACACAGAGAGTAAACAGTATCAGCAGTGTATGTGACGAATCAAAAAAGATAGCGCAAAAAGGGGTCAAGGCAGATTGTCTGGGTAGCTATTTGGTTAAAACTATTTAACTAACTATTAAGCAGTCGTATGGTTTGGGGGTAGAAGCTGTTCAGGGTCCTGTTGGTTCCAGACTTGGTGCATCGGTACCACTTGCTGTGCAGTAGCAGAGAAACCATTATATGACTTGGGTGGCTGGAGTCTTTTTGACAATTTTTAGGGCTTTCATCTGAAACCGCCTGGTATAGAGGTCCTGGATGGCAGGGATCTCGGCCCCAGTGATGTACTGGGACGTAGGCACTACCCTCTGTAAGCGCCTTGCAGTCGGATGCCAAGTAATTGCCATGCCAAGCGGTGATGCAGCCAGTCAAGATGCTCTCAATGGTGAAGGGGGGAAGAGGCATTGTCGTACCCTCTTCATGACTGTCCTCTTCATGACTGTGTTGGTGTTTTTGGTCCATGATAGATCATTAGTGTTGTGGACACCGAGGAACTTGAAGCTCTAAACCCGCTCCACTACAGCCCTGTTGAAGTGAATGGAGGCATGCTCGGCCCTCTGTTTTCTGTAGTCCACGATCAGCTCCTTTGTCTAGCTGACATTGAGGATGAGGTTGATGTCCTGGAACCACACTGCCAGGTCTCTGACCTCCTTCCTACAGGCTGTCTCATTGTCATCTATGATCAGGCCTACCACCATCGTGATATCGTCAAACCTAATGATAGCGTTGGAGTCGTGCACGGCAACGTAGTCATCGGTGAACAGGAAGAACAAGAGGGGACTAAGCACGCACCCCTGAGGGGCAACGTGTTGAGGATCAGCGTGACAAATGTGTTGTTCCCTACCCTCACCACCTGTGTGCGTCCCGTCAGGAATTTCAGGATCCAGTTGCAGAGGGAGGTGTTTAGTCCCAGGGTCCTTAGCTTAGTGATGAGTTTGGAAGGCACAATGGTGTTGAATGCTGAGCTGTAGTCAATGAACAGTATTCTCACGTCGGTGTTCCTTTTGTCCAAGTGGGAAAGAGCAGTGTGGAGTGCAATAGAGATTGCGTCATCAGTGGATCTGTTGGGGTAGTGTGCGAATTGGAGTGGGTTCAGAGTGTCTGGGATGATGGTGTTGATGTGAGTCATGACCAGCCATTCACTGGGGGGTTGACTTCAATTCAGTAGGTTTACCCAAACAGAAAGAACAAACACACACATCCAAGGGCCACAAAGTGAGAGGGGTAAATGTGTCCTGTTAAATGCTCTCTCCATGGTGTTGGATTACCTCCACGCTGTTTCGGTCTAGTGCGTTAAAAATAAGTAGATTGAGAGGTTAACCTCGCGCACTTTCACCCCTCCCCACACACACATTTAATGACAGGCAGAAAGCATGTTTTATTCATTTAGATGCCCAGAAACATACTGACAGTCACATACACACAAACACACACATACTGACAGTCACATACACACAAACACACACATACTGACAGTCACATACACACAAACACACACATACTGACAGTCACATACACACAAACACACACATACTGACAGTCACATACACACATACTGACAGTCACATACACACAAACACACACATACTGACAGTCACATACACACAAACACACACATACTGACAGTCACATACACACATACACACAAACATACACATACTGACAGTCACATACACACAAACACACACATACTGACAGTCACATACACAAACACACACATACTGACAGTCACATACACACATACACACACATACTGACAGTCACATACACACAAACAAACACATACTGACAGTCACATACACACATACACACACATACTGACAGTCACATACACACAAACACACATATACTGACAGTCACATACACACATACACACACATACTGACAGTCACATACACACAAACACACACATACTGACAGTCACATACACACAAACACACACATACTGACAGTCACATACACACAAACACACACATACTGACAGTCACATACACACAAACACACACATACTGACAGTCACATACACACAAACACACACATACTGACAGTCACATACACACATACACACACATACTGACAGTCACATACACACAAACACACACATACTGACAGTCACATACACACACATACTGACAGTCACATACACACAAACACACACATACTGACAGTCACATACACACATACTGACAGTCACATACACACAAACACACACATACTGACAGTCACATACACACAAACACACACATACTGCCAGTCACATACACACAAACACACACATACTGACAGTCACATACACACAAACACACACATACTGACAGTCACATACACACATACTGACAGTCACATACACACATACTGACAGTCACATACACACAAACACACACATACTGACAGTCACATACACACAAACACACACATACTGACAGTCACATACACACATACACACACATACTGACAGTCACATACACACAAACACACACATACTGACAGTCACATACACACATACACACACATACTGACAGTCACATACACACAAACACACACATACTGACAGTCACATACACACAAACACACACACACTGACAGTCACATACACACATACACACACATACTGACAGTCACATACACACAAACACACACATACTGACAGTCACATACACACATATACTGACAGTCACATACACACAAACACACACATACTGACAGTCACATACACACAAACACACACATACTGACAGTCACATACACACAAACACACACACACTGACAGTCACATACACACATACACACACATACTGACAGTCACATACACACAAACACACACATACTGACAGTCACATACACACAAACACACACACACTGACGTCTTAACGCAGCGCTGCACGCATCCCAACCAGAATACATCTCCATATAAGCATTGGATTTGAATCTGTAATCCATGAAACTGCATTCTTCTGAGAGCTGTAGCATGTAGCAGCTGTCATTGGTATAATGTAGGGTAGACCTACAATGTTGAGCCTTACAAATTTCCCTGTAATTAGGCCTAGCCTACAGTGGCATGTATTCATGTGTGTAAAGGGAAGCCAGGGTTCCCAAAAAATTGACCAATATACGTATATATATATTTTATATAAAATTGTCACGTTCTGACCTTTATTTCCTTTGTTTTGTCTTTATTTAGTATGGTCAGGGCGTGAGTTGGGGTGGGCAGTCTATGTGTGTTTTTCTATGTTGGGGTTTTGTGTTCGGCCTGGTATGATTCTCAATCAGAGGCAGCTGTCAATCGTTGTCCCTGATTGAGAACCATACTTAGGTAGCCTGGGTTTCACTTTTGGTTTGTGGGTGTTTGTTTCCGTGTCAGTGTTTGTCGCCACACGGTACTGTTTCGTTTGATCATCGTTTATTGTTTTTGTTCCTGTGTTCAGTTTTTGGATTTATATTAAAGACATGAACACTTACCACGCTGCGCTTTGGTCCGATCCTTCTACCACCACAGACGATCGTTACAAAAATCACAGAAAATAATGTATCTTTCGTCTCTCTGTTTCATAATTTACCTTCAATTCGCAAGAGACTGAATGTATCTCACAGGAGAAAGTATTCGAGCAAGCCGAACCGCGCCCCTCTGTCTCTCTATGTGTAGGCCATCTATCTGATGTTGTGTGGTCCATACAAGTATGACAATGACATTGTTGCCACCCGTAGCATTGAAGGCAAGGGAAGCCAGCAAGCATTTGACCTCCCTTGATAAAAAAAAATATAAAAATGTGCAAATCAGCATTTAGCTAAACTGAGTGTGTGAATGGTCCTGGCACACCAAAAAAAAGTGTCAAGCGAATCCAGCTTGGATTTTAGCGTCACTCCTATCAAATCCCATTGAGAGCATGGCATTGACAGAACAACTTGAATTGTTGCATTTTGTTGTGCTGTTGTCATCCGATGGCAGCTAGCTTGCTAAAATTGTCCCTTTCCTAAATTAGCCATGGATGGAGATAGATATTTGGACTTCCGGTTTTACTTAATTGTCAGTACTGGCCAATGATTACAATGGCGATTCTGCACCATCCATTAATTAATACATTGTTGTGTCCCTGGCCTGAGAGGATGGAAGTTTAATATGTAGTTAGATGAAGGCTAATGTTAACTAGCTAACATTGCCCATGAATGGAAGTTAGGCTAGCAAGCAAGTATTTTAGCCAGGTAGCCTAGGACAAAGACAAATGAAAGGTGTACTGACAGAGTGATAGACCGTTTCAGAAACATGAAAGAGGAGGGTGGAATTGGTGTTTCTCTACAAGTAGCGTGAGTCAACATGTTTTTTCTACTTGCACAAAGTGCATGCACAGACATCTACACAAACACACAAAAATCCGAACCATGGACAGGCACATGATATTTAGCTTATGTTGATTGGACTAAACTGTTTTTGGTATATTTTATTTGTCACCGTATTAGACTAAGCAGAGGTGATTTGATCATGTTGAAATGTTGAAGTTGAAATGGTGCTGGAATATTGGAGGCAGCGCCTGTTTTCTTTGTGACTTGCGGTATCTCTCTGTGGTTCTAAATCAATAGTTGTTTAGTGGTCCGAAAATGTCGGAAACATTACCTTGCTTGACCATGCTGTAGGTCATGTAACTGTCTATTACTGTACATGCAATATGCATTGCTGGACTTCACTGGATAGAGGTCGCTATCGGTTTTGTGATAAAAAACAAAGGTGTGGTTGAATGTATTATTCGACAATGTCACAATTGTCTCTGCCTTTAGGCCAATATATCAAGGTCGCATATGATTTAACAGTTTATAGAGCAAACAACGGAATTATCACGACACATAGGTTGTAATATGGCTTCTCCAGTGATTTTACCCACGCACCACTACCGCTAGCCTAGGCTATGCATCGAGTCTCTAATGGTCTTTTTTATGACGCGTTAATGGCCCAATCAACAGCATAAGACACCAAGGCTAAATCCCAGATATTCCATGGTAAAACCATCGCCCCATATAATTAACTTTCAGACATACATTTTCAGTTGGATTCAGAAACAGGAGTCATGGTCATCTTTACGCAAATTGGAGCTTTCCTTCGATATGCGCTCTCCAAACGTTCGAAATTCAGTGATGAAGATCTCACGCGTGTGCCCTTTGAATAGTGTGTGTGTGTGTCAAGACTGCGCGGGTTCTCGCACTTCGACACCACTAAGGGCTCGCCCGTGGTTGACAGCGCGTGGTTCGCGCTGGACCCTCCTTCTCGTCTCCTCCTCCTTCTCTTTCCCTTCTTTCTATCTCTCTCTCTCTCTCTCTCTCTCTCTCTCTCTCTCGCTTTCTCTCTCTTTTCCTTCTTTCATCTACTCCGCTCATTCACGAGGGCTCGCTCACCAACTCTACACGAAACAGGGATGCAGCGAGCGCAAGGCGCAGCCTGAAAAATGGCACGAGTCTTCCCTTGGATCTATCCATCCCTTTTTATTTTCTCCCCCTTTCTTTTTCACGGGTTTGCGCCATGTAAAGGCTTACGGAATTACCCGGAGAATGAAGGTAAGAGAGTGGTTAACGATTGTTTATGTTTTGACTCGGTGATTTGAACCGCGAGGGTTGTTGCGGTGTACAGTGGGTGGAAGGCGGGAGTCCCCGTTAGTCCACCGTGAACGTAACTGTATAGAGTCGCTTCGTTAAGCGCTCTGACGGTGTGGTTGGTATGAATCATGCATACGGTCAGCTAGGGCACGGAAAGCGGTGTAGAAGCATGGGAAACTGTAGATTCTTCATGAAACACGACATTAAATGTGTATAGCATCGAGGCAATGCTGTGGAGATATATGTGGAGGCAACATGGTATGCGCAGGACAAATAATTTAACTTCAGAAGCACAAGTTATAGCTTTTCTTGTATTGGGCAATGGTTGGATACACATTTGACCTTTAAGACACATTCAACTTGTATGGGATTGATAATAATAATAGTGATATTAGGCCTAATAATGATGGCACATTATTTTCAAGTAAGGGCTACTGGTCTAGGCTACAGCAGTGTTTCAAATCAGGACTAAGCTAGCAATTACAGTAGATTTGTCACACATTGCTGCTGGGCCTCTCTCTTCGTTATTGTATTAACATTGATATGCCTCCTCAGCTCAAAATTAGAGCGTACCATTTGCTGAGTAACTACTCCCCTCCTAACTACATTAAAGCTAGATACGCAAGCACAGGGTTTGAAGAGATTGTCATATGGGTGAAATTCTATAAGCACTGTCTTTGAGACATATTTGATCACTCTGTGGTTTGATCATTTAATGATGTTGATGCGTTATGTGTGCAGTTATTACTAATCAGTTATGAATTGACTGTCTAGTTGCTTGATACTTTCTTACAACTGTGTTATGACATAATCTAACTAATATTCGTAGTGAATTAATGTTTGTGAAAGTTCTGAGTTTCGAAGCACTTCCCGAGCCTTCCTTTCTCCGGTTTAGTGGCGTGTCTGTGGCTGGATCAGCCGTTTCTCCGTAAAGTGTTAAGCTCACCCCCCCCCCCCCCCCCCTCTCTCTCTCTTTCTCTCTCTTGCGCTCTCTCTCTCACACACACATGCGCGCGCGCGCACACACACACACACACACACACACACACACACACACACACTCACACATACACACACGTGTCCTTATCCACCCTGATGGCCAGTGTTGGCTCTTGTGTCAGCCGCTTTCACATTTATTTTTGGTTTTAACCCTATCCCAAATGTTAACCCTGTGTGTGTAATCCCATGACTCTGGAACAGAATGCGTGTTCGATCCCTGTCGTGCACACTGGTTTTTTATTTCAGGT
Source organism: Salvelinus alpinus (assembly GCF_045679555.1). NCBI lineage: Eukaryota > Metazoa > Chordata > Actinopteri > Salmoniformes > Salmonidae > Salvelinus > Salvelinus alpinus. The sequence continues at coordinate 17,308,902 of NC_092108.1, read as the reverse complement.
TATAACCCTATCCCAAACCTCAACCCTTAACGTAACCATTCGGAATGAGTGCCTAAACTTAACCCATAATGTGGATGAAAGTCTAATTTTGCTGTGAGAGCTTGTTGGTTGAACAGTGTTGTTGCAGTGAAGTGAAAGAGAACATCAGTCTGTCTTTGATTTTATGTCACACACACACACACACACACACACACACACACACACACACACACACACACACACACACACACACACACACACACACACACACACTGTGTAGTTCATACTGTACAGTCCCACTCAGGGGATAGGAAGGCAGCAGGCACCGGAAACAACAGACACAGCATGAGAAAAGACAACACAGTGTTTAAAAATTCATCAAATGACTTCTACACATGATGAAACCTACTGGAAGCGAAGGAAACCCGTGCTGATTTAGATCAGGGGTGGTCAATTCCAGTCCTCGAGGGCCTGATTGGTGTCCCACTTTCTCCATCCCTAGAAAACACAGATGATTAATCAAATTGCATTCTAAACTGAAGATCATGATTAGGTGATTATTGGAGTCAGGCATGTTAGCTGGGGCTGGGGTAAAACTGTGACACCAATCAGGCCCTCGAGGACTGGAATTCCCCACCCCTGATTTAGATAAATGTTTGTGTGTGTGTGTGTGTGTGTGTCTTGTTCTGTCCTGTATTATCTTGATGATTCCAAGACTAAAGGGAGAAGGCCATAGGTGAAGCAACACTGACACTCCGTTGATGTCAGTATCCTGCTGTCTCCCTCTCATCCTCCGACTAGTGGTCTGATTTGCAACTCCAAGTACACATAGTGTGTGTGTGTGTGTGTTTGTGTGTGCTGCTTTCTGTAGGCAGTATAATCCAATGAAGCCTGTTTTCAAAGCCAAAGTACTCTCTGCTTTGTCTTTCCTTGCAGCAAATACAACTCTCACTGTCTCTCTCTCTCTCTCTCTCTCTCTCTCTCTCTCTCTCTCTCTCTCTCTCTCTCTCTCTCTCTCTCTCTCTCTCTCTCTCTCTCTCTCTCTCTCTCTCTCTCTCTCTCTCCTCATCGTTCCCTTTCTCTCACTCACCCTTGTTATTTTTCTCTCTCTATCATTCTTGGCTCTGGTGCTGTGATTGCTCGCTGAGCAATTGCTCTGTGTGTGTGTGTGTAGTTCTGTATATGTGTTTGTGTTATTGTAAGCCCCTGCTGAGGCTAATAGAGGTGAATATGAATGTGATGACATGTGATTAGTGGTTTGAGTTGGACTGAGAGGAAATCCTCCAGGCCACTACAGTGAGAGTGAGAGAGAGACCTAAAATATATTTATGTTTATTTATTTTCCCCTTTGTTCTTTAACTATTTGCACATCATTACAACACTAGAGCTTTGGGCCAGTAACCGAAAGGTTGCTGGATCGAATCCCCGAGCTGACAAGGTAAAAATATGTCATTCTGCCCATGAGCAAGGCAGTAACCCACTGTTCCCTGGGCGCCCGAAGACGGGGATGTCAATTATGGCAGGCCCCCGCACCGCTCTGATTCAGAGGGGTTGGGTTAAGTGCAGAAGACGCATTTCAGTTGAATGCATTCAGTTGTACAACTGACTAGGTATCCCCCTTTCCCTTAAATATAGACATAATATGACATTTGAAATGTCTTTATTCTTTTGGAACTGTGTATAATGTTTACTGTTCATTTTGTATTGTTTATTTCACTTTTGTTTATTGTCTATTTCACTCGCTTTGGCAATGTAAACATATGTTTCACATTGCCAATAAAGCCCCTTAAATATAAATAGAATTGAGAGAGAGAAAGAGAGAGAGAGAGAGAGAGAGAGAGAGCGAGAGAGAGAGAGAGAGAGAGAGAGAGAGAGAGAGAGAGAGAGAGAGAGAGAGAGAGAGAGAGAGAGAGAGAGAGAGAGAGAAGAGGCAGGTGTAGTGACCATGTCAAACAGCAGATGGTGCTTCAACTCACTGTCACTCCCAGCCCTGAGGGGAGACTCACACAGGGCGCTCCATGGGCCGGTTGAGCAGTACACAACGTTTTGGAAAAATTCAGATAGAAATATACTATGTAGAACAAACATGTCTCTCTGACATGTGCAATGAGAAATCACATTGTCTCTGTTCATGGCGTTTCTGTCTGCAGCATTCAACAACGTTTAGCTGCTGAACGTGGCCCTGGTGACTATGATTTCAGGGTCAAATTCAGTAGGAACCAAACAGAAGCAAACAGGGAGGGACGACCTGAACTTGTCCAATGAGAAATGCTTGTTTTCGTTTTCTGTTGCCCAAAACATTTCTATGGTATGCAATAATGAATATGACCCACGTGTTAACGAAGCATACCGTGAATTATGCTTAGTTATGCTGTTTGTATATTTCATTTAACACCAGCAGAATGTACACCAGGATGATTTGAACTTTGACCAAGCACCAAAACGGCCTGCACTACATAGATTAGTGGGTTAGTTCTGCTAGCTTGAAGTCCCAGTCTGCTTAGTGTGCTTCACTGGTTTTAAATGATACCCAGACACACACAAACACACATGAACACGCAAATGCACACACACAGGCACATTCCCACAAGCAATCACTGGTATGCTTATTAGTGCCGATGCAAGCATATGTAAAACAAACACTTGTACACAAACACACACGCACACGCCTCAGGTTTCCGGAGAAACCATATTCATGAGGGCAGAGGTCGTCTGTGGTTTAATTGCTTTAATCTGTAATAGTTGTAGTTATCGGCAGGTCTCCCTTCCTTGTAACAACCGTGCCCTTGGACAGATGAGGACATTGATCTTCTCTCTTCCTTTTTCTCTGTCTTTATATTTGTCATTCTACCCTCATCCTCTATCTTCTTCTTCCATGTCTTCCTCTTGTTCATTCCCCCATTCTCTCCCAGCTCTCTCTCCCATTCATTTTTACCATACCTCTCTTCTTTCTCTCTCAACTAATTTCCCCTCTTTTCCCCATTCTCTCACTCTGTCTCTCTTTCCATCCCTCTCTCTCTCTCTCTCTCTCCCTCCTCTCTCTCCACTGCAATTGACCTGTCCCTCTATTAGCTGTATTACAGTTTAATAGGAGCCTTGAGCTTCAGGAAGGCTGCGGTAATGATATGTAGCCACATAGAGCTTACAGGTCTCTCTCACACACACACACGCACGCACGCACGCACGCACGCACGCACGCACGCACGCACGCACACACGCACACACACACACACACACACACACACACACACACACACACACACACACACACACACACACACACACACACACACACACACACACACACACACACACACACACACACACACACACAGCTTCCCTGGCCTGACCTTTAGACGTTTTGCTCCGTTTCCCTCGTCTGGTACACCCTCTCACCCCTCTGTCGGTCTTACCCCCCTCTCACTAGAGGTCTTCTCGGGTGCAAAAAGTTTGACCCATTTCGAAATGGACCCGGGGCTTTCCTCCCTGGACCCTACCCAAATAACGACATTTTTATAGAGACCCAGTCCGAACGGAGCCAATGACAACCAGATCCAGCCCCGTATAGACCCGGGCCTGTCCAGATCCAGTCTGATCCAATCCAAGTGAGGGAAGCAGCAGATTTTTTTATACGTTATTCACTGAAGCTGTTATTGCACGCACTGAAGGAGAGAGGAATGAAGGCGCTAGTAGCAGGCGGGGGAGGGACCATGCTGTGTGTTTGTGACTGTATGTGGCTGAGTGGGGTGATGAGTTACTAACTTCTAGCTGCCAAAGCTAGGTTATTTATCACCTAATCGGATGACATAGTACCCGTTTTGACTAGCTAGTTAGAGAAGCTAGCTAGTTAACATAGCTAATTAGCTACCTAGCTGGGCTGGCTAATTGAGGCTACATAGGCTGCAGTTACAACAACAACTCTATTCAAAGTGTTAAGTAGCAGCCTACCTGTTGGTTCTTTGTTTTTGTAGCTTGTCCTTCTCATTTAATTTTTAATTCCATCTTCCATTGATCTCCAAACTTGTTTGCCATGGCAAGTGATACGAATGGTGCCGGAGGGGATGGCCTCCATCTTACGGGCTCCTAACCAACTGTGTTAATTTGTTGGGGTTTTTCTGCATTGTTTGTAACTTATTTTGTTCATAATGTTTCTGCTACCGTTTTTTATGACCGAAAAGAGCTTCTGGATATCAGAACAGCGATTACTCACCTCCAACTGGACGAAGATGATGTGAAGGATATACTGCTGCTCCCGGACCAGGCCCAAATCCCCGTCGTTCTCATGAAGAGGAGACACTGATTGAGGGGAGGCAGATCCAGGAGCCTTGTCAGAATTTGTTGGCGAGTGGGTAACCCGCCTCTACCATATGTCCTATTGGCCAACGTGCAATCATTGGAGAATAAATTGGATGAGCTCCATTCAAGACTATCCAACCAACCGGACATAATTGTAATATCTTATGTTTCACCGAGTCGTGGCTGAACGACAACATGGATAAAATACAGTTGGCTGGGTTTTCCGTGCATCGACAAGACAGAACACCTACATCTGGTAAGACGAGGGGTGGTGGTCTGTGTCTATTTGTCAGTAACAGCTAGTGCGTGAAATCTAATATAAAAAAGTATTGTTTTTTCTCGCCTGATGTAGAGTACCTCATGATAAGCTGTAGACCATACTATTTACCAACAGTGTTTTCATCTATATTTTTCATAGCTGTCTATTTATCACCACAAACCGATGCTGGCACTAAGACCGCACTAAACGAGCTGTATAAGGCCATAAGCAAACAAGAAAATGCTCATCCAGAGGGGGCCCTCCTAGTGGCCGGGGACTTTAATGCAGTAAAACTTAAATGTGTTCTACCAGCATGTCACATGTGCAACCAGAGGAAAAAAACTCTAGACCAACTTTACTCCACACACAGAGATGAGTACAAAGCTCTCACCCACCCTCCATTTGGCAAATCTGACCATAATTCTATCGTCCTGATTCCTGCTTACAAGCAAAAACTAAAGGAGGAAGTACCAGTGACTCGCTCAATACGGAAGCGGTCAGATGACGCAGGTGCTAAGAGCTGCCGTACAAAGGAGCGGGACTCTAACCCTAACGCTTATAAGAAATCCCGCTATGCCCTCCGACGAACCATCAAACAGGCAAAGCGTCAAGACAGGTTTAAAATGTTATCCTTCTACACCGGCTCTGACGCTCGTCGGATGTGGCAGGGCTTGCAAACTATTACGGACTACAAAGGGAAGCCCAGCCACAAGCTGCCTAGTGACACACGCCTACCAGACAAGCTAAATGACTTTTATGCGCACTTCGAGGCAAGCAACACATTAGCGTGCATGAGAGCACAAACTGTTTCGGACAACTGTGTGTTCACGCTATCCGTGGCAGATGTGAGTAAGACCTTTAACCTTTCTAGGACACACGTTCCGCTAGCAGAACCCCCCCACAACATTCCGCTGAAAAGGCAGCGCGGGAAATTCAAAAATATTTTTGGGGAATATGTAACTTTCACACATTAACAAGTCCAATACAGCAAATGAAAGATAAACATCTTGTTAATCTACCCATCATGTCCGATTTAAAAAATGCTTTACAGCGAAAACACAACATATGTTAGATCACCACCAAGTTCAAAAAACACACAGCCATTTTCCCAGCCAAAGATAGGAGTCACAAAAACAGAAATAGAGATAAAATTAATCACTAACCTTTGATGATTTTAATCAGATGACACTCATAGGACATCATGTTACACAATACATGTATTTTTTGTTCGATAATGTGCATATTTATATCCAAAAATCTTAGTATACATTGGCGCCATGTTTAGAATTGCCTCCAAAATATCCGGAGAAATTGCAGAGGGCCACGTCAAATAACAGAAATAGTCATCATACACTTTGATGAAAGATACATGTTTTACATATAATTAAAGATACACTTGTTCTTAATGCAACCGCTGAGTCAGATTTTTTTTTTAACTTACGGAAAAAGCACACCATGCAATAATCTGAGACGGCGCTCAAATATAAATAACATTTCTCCGCCATGTTGGAGTCAACAGAAATACGAAATTACATCATAAATATTCCCTTACCTTTGAATATCTTCATCAGAATGCATTCCCAGGAATCCTAGTTCGACAATAAATTGTTGTTTTGTTCGATAATGTCAATTATTTATGTCCAAATAGCTGCTTTTGCTAGCGCGTTTAGTACACATATCCAAACGCTCGTGCAAGTGACGCATAACGTCGGACGAAAACTTCAAAAAGTTATATTACAAGTCGAATAAACTGGTCAAACTTAGTAGAGAATCAATCTTCAGGATGTTGTTATCATATATATCCAATAACGTTCCAACCGGAGAATTCCTTCGTGTCTGTAAAAGTTATGGAACGCAAGGTGATATCATGAGGAATGCGCGTGACCAGGAACTGGCAATCTGCCAGACCACTGACTGATCCACCTCCCATCCGGTCCCACATCACAGTATAATCTTCATTCAATGTTCTACCGACTGTTGACATCTAGTGGAAGGCGTAGGAAGTGCAAACAAATCCATATCTTCCTGGGATTTGAATAGGCGATGAGTAGGAAAAAAAACAGCCTCAGAATTTCCACTTCCTGTTTGGAGTTCTGTTATACTCACAGACATAATTCAAACAGTTTTAGAAACTTCAGAGTGTTTTCTATCCAATAGTAATAATACTATGCATATATTAGCATCTGGGACAGAGTAGGAGGCACTTCACTATGGGCACGTAATTCATCCAAAGTGAAAATGCTGCCCCCTATCCCTAAAAAGTTATAAACAGGTCAAGATTCACAAGGCTGCAAGGAAAGACGGATTACCAGGATGTGTACTCAGAGCATGCTCTGACCAACTGGCAAGTGTCTTCACAGACATTTTCAACCTGTCCCTGACTGAGTCTGTAACACCTACATGTTTCAAGCAGACCACCATAGTCCCTGTGCCCAAGAACGCCAAGGTAACCTGCCTAAATGACTACCGACCCGTAGCACTCATATCTGTAGCTATGAAGTGCTTTGAAAGGCTGGTCATGGCTCACATCAACACCGTCATCCCAGAAACCCTAGACCACTTCCAATTCGCATACCGCCCGAACAGATCCACAGATGACGCAATCTTTATTGCACTCCACACTGCCCTTTCCCACCTGGACAAAAGGAACACCCATACGTTATAACGCTGTTCATTGACTTCAGCTCAGCGTTCAACACCATAGTGCCCTCAAAGCTTATCACTAAGCTAAGGACCCTGGGAATAAACACCTCCCTCTGCAACTGGATCCTGGACTTCTTGACGGGCCGCCCCCAAGTGTTAAGGCTAGGCAACAACACATCTGCCACACTGATCCTCAACACGAGCGCCCCTCAGGGGTGCATGCTTAGTCCCTTCCTTCCTGTACTCCCTGTTCACCCATGACTTTGTGGACTTTTGCATGACTCCAACACCATCATTAAGTTTGCCGACGACACGACGATGGTAGGCCTGATCAACGACAACGATGAGACAGCTTATAGGGAGGTCAGAGACCTGGCAGTGTAGTGCCATTACAACAAGCTCTCCCTCGACATGTTCAAGACAAAGGAGCTGATCGTGGACTACAGGAATGGGAGGGCCAAGCATGCCTCCATTCACAGGGCTGTAGTGGAGCAGGTGGAGAGCTTCAAGTTCCTTGGTGTCCACATCACCAAGGTCCAAACACACCAAGACAGTTGTGAAGAGGGCACAACATTGCCTATTCCCCTTCAGGAGACTGAAAAGTATTGGCATGGGTCCTCAGATCCTCAAAAAAGTTTTACAGCTGCACTATCTAGTGCATTGTGACTGGTTGCATCACCTTCTGGTATGGCAACTGTTTGGTTTCCGACCGCAAGGTGCTACAGAGGGTAATGAGTACGGCCCAGTACACCACTGGGGCCAAGCTTCCTGCCATCCTGGACATCTATACCAGGCGGTGTCAGAGGAAGGCCCTAAAAATAGTCAAAGACTCCAGCCACCCTAGTCATAGACTGTTCTCTCTGCTACCGCACGGCAAGCGGTACCAGAGTGCCAAGTCTATGTCCAAAAAGCTCCTGAACCTCTACGGGATCACTGTCCCCCCCGCGGGACGGTTGAGCTAACGTGCGCTAATATGATAAGCATGAAGTTGTAATTAAGAAGAACAATTCCCAGGACATTTCCCAGGACAGGGGCAGAATGCTTAAATTACAGTGAAATAATACCATGCTATTGTTTGAGGTGAGTGCACAGTTATTAACTCTTATGGCTGCAATCCCGTTAACGGGATGATATGACAACATCCAGTGAAAGTGCAGGGCGCCAAATTCAAAACAACAGAAATCTCATAATTAAAATTCCTCAGACATACATGTGTCTTATACCATTTTAAAGGTAATCTTGTTGTTAATCCCACCAAAGTTTCCGATTTCAAATATGCTTTTCAGCGAAAGCACCACAAACGATTATGTTAGGTCACCACCAAGCCACAGAATAAGCACAGCCATTTTTCCAGCCAAAGATGGCAGTCACAAAAAGCACAAATAGAGATAAAATTAATCACTAACCTTTGATGATCTTCATCAGATGACACTCATAGGACTTCATGTTACACAATACATGTATGTTTTGTTTGATAAAGTTCATATTTATAACAAAAAATCTGAGTTTACATTGGCGTGTTACGTTCACTAGTTCCAAAAACATCCAGTGATTTTGCATAGCCACATCTATTCAACAGAAATACTCATCATAAATGTAGATGATAATACAAGTTATACACATGGAATTATAGATTTACCTCTCCTTAATGCAACCGCTGTGTCAGATTTCAAAAAAACTTTACGGAAAAAGCAAACCATGCAATAATCTGAGACGGCGATTAGAACTATAGTCAAATTAGCCGCCATGTTGGAGTCAACAGAAACCAGAAATGACATGATAAATATTCCCTTACCTTTGATGATCTTCATCAGAATGCACTCTCAGGAATCCCAGGTCCACAATAAATGCTTGATTTGTTCGACAATGTCCGTTATTTATGTCCAATTAGCTATTTTGGTTAGCACGTTTGGTAAACAATTCCAAAGTCACGAAGCGCGTTCACTAAAACGTGACGAAATGTCCAAAAGTTCCGTAACAGTCAGTAGAAACATGTCAAACGATGTATTGAATCAATCTTTAGAATGTTGTTAACATAAATCTTGAATAACGTTCCAACCGGAAAATTACATTGACTTCAGATGAGCGATGGAACGGAGCTCCCTCTCATGTGAACGCGCATGGTCAAAGAATGGTCACCTCATGGCAGTGGTGACTAATTATCCTCTTCACAGTAGAGTCATCAGACAAAGTTCTACAGACTGTTGACATCTAGTGGAAGCCGTAGGAAGTGCAAACAAATTCATATCTCGCTGAAATCTTGGTTGAAAATCCACCAGCCTCAGAATTTCCACTTCCTGTTTGGATTTTTTTGTAAAGCATGGTCCGGGTGAAATATTATCGATTATGTTTGTTAAAAACAACCTGAGGATTGATTATAAAAAACATTTGACATGTTTCTACGACCATTACGGATACTTTTTGGAATTTGTCGAATGGAACACGGCTTTGATTTTCTCAACATAATGCGCAACCCAAATGGCGTTTTTTTGTTATAAAAGTAATATTTATCGAACAAAAAGAACATTTATTGTGTAACTGGGAGTCTCGTGAGTGCAAACATCTGAAGATTATCTAAGGTAAGCGATTCATTTTATAGCTTTTCTGACTTTCGTGACCATGCTAATTTGGGGCTAGCTGTTGTAGCATTGAAAGCTACACTCACAAAAGCTTGGATTTCATTCGCTGCAAAATATATTTTCAAAATCTGACATGATAGGTGGATTAACAACAAGCTAAGCTGTGTTTTGGTATATTTGTGATTGCATGATTATAAATATTTTTAGTCATATTTTTGCATTTGGGGCCCTGCAATTCTAGCAGTTGTTTAGGAAAGGGATCCCGTAAAAGGGATCCTTAGCGCAGAGAAGTTAAACAGAAATACAATGGTTCATTGGATCAGTCTAAAACTTTGCAAATAAACCGCTGCCATCAAAATCTAAATTGCGCCTAAGCTGGAATAATACATTGTGGCCTTTCTCTTGCATTTCAAATATGATTAAAAAAATGTATTAAAAAAACATGTTTTTTTCTATGTATTATCTTTTACGAGATCTAAGGTGTTATATTCTCCTACATTAATTTCACATTTACACAATATGCATATCCTTGCTTCAGGTCCTGAGCTACAGGCAGTTAGATTTGGGTATATCATTTTCGGCGAAAATTGAAAGAAAGGGTCCGATCTTTAAAGCCTAAAGACTGCCGAACAGTTAATCAAATGGCTACCCGTACTTTGAATGACCAGTTCAAACAGACTCATCTTCAACCCCCCCCATATCCCTCTTCTTCTCCTCTATTTTCCTTTGTCCACCTCTTCCTCCCACACTTTTCTTCTTTCTAGCACTCTCTTTTCTCCACTTCTATTCTTCCCTCTCTCCATTTACCCCTTTCTTCATTGCTGGCCTTTTATTTGTCTTAATTGAAGTGGCATGTTTGATGCCTACTTTCCTCCCTCAGCCCACCCTTTTTCTCTTCTTTCCTCCAGTGGTGTGTAGTGTGAAGGGTGCCCAATGCTGTGGGTCTGAATGTCAGTAGTAGTGGGACTGTAAACCAACACCGTGGGACTGATTTGGTTTGGCTTCTATGGGTTTTTAGGCTCAGGCTTTTATTACCAATGCCCTCTACTCTTCACCGACTCTCCTTTTCATCAATGGTTACCCTTTCACCTGCTCTTTCTTTCTTTCTTTCTTTCTTTTTTCTCTCTTTCAGGCTCTCTCTCGTTCTTTTACCCCTTAAACATCTTTGATTCTCCTTCTCTCTCTTCTTTCTCTCCCTTTTCTCCCTTCTCTCACCCTCTCCTTCCCTCTCCTCCCCCTTCCCTTTCTCAACCGGTAGTCATGCTCATTATGAGTTCAAGGTGTTCATGTCTGTGACTGTGGCTATGCTATTAGAGCAGCTAGCCAGCCAGTCAGCCAGTCAGCCAGCCAGTCAATCAGTCAGCCAGTCAGTTGGTTGGTCAGCCGCTGAGTCAGCCAGTCAGTCAGTCAGTTGGTCAGCCAGCCAGTCAGTCAGTCGGTCAGTTGGTCAGTCAGCCAGCCAGTCAGTCAGTCAGTTGGTCAGCCAGTCGGTCAGTCTGTTAGTCAGTCAGTCGGTCAGTTGGTCAGTCAGCCACTCAGTTGGTCAGCCAGTCGGTCAGTCATTCAGTCAGCCAGTCAGTCAGTCAGTCAGTCAGTCAATCAGTATGTGAAGTGGTGACAACCTGTCCTGGTTTAAATTGGGATTCTCCATAGGTGTCTAGATCTGTCTCTTTCCCACTATCTCCTATTTGATACATTCATCCTCCACTCCCACTGTGTAGCCATCCGCCTGTTCGCAACTCACTATTCTTGCCCAATTTACCTTCCTGTGACCACTATCTGTGTGATAGCTCTGAGACAGTTTGTGTGTGTGTGTGTGTCAAGGTTCCATTGGGGTCTGTCTTGACCTTTCTCTGCGCTCTGTTGGTTTTCCAGACGTTCCGTCTGAGAGAATGTGAGTGCTTGTTCCCCATAGATAGTCTGACACACACATGCACGCTGTAAAAACATTGCTATAAGAATGTATTAAATCTATTATCTCTTTGAAGAAAGAACAGTTCTATTTCTATGTCTTTACTTTGTGAATGTGTCTGTGCGTCAGACAGTGTGTTTGTGCCGGCATTGTGTCTTTGTACTGTATGTGTGCATCGGTGGCGGTCGGTGCCGTTTAAGATTAGGGAGGACTATGTCTTTTTTTTATGAGCTTGGCCTTACTTCCATTACAGAATATTGGATGACTGTCAATTATATTCCATTCAACCGGCTCAATGTAACATCAATAGGTTTAGGCTACTACATGATACTAATTTTCCCTTTACCCATCATAAGGTTGCTACAACCAAGCTTACAAATTAATGTTTATAATGTAGGTCGAGAGACAAATTGGAGTGTCACGTTTGCTCCTGCTCCTCACCTCCGGCGTACGACGTCGCCAGAGTACTAACCACCGGTCCTGGGATTCATCATTACGCACACCTGCCACTCATCATTACGCATACCTGTGAATCATTATGATTCACACCTGGACTCCATTACCTTCATAATTTTCTCCCCTTTATATGTCACTCTCCCATATTCACCTACTAGTTGCTATTGTTCTTGTGTATCGGCGTACTGCCTTATGTTAGTGTTATTTTCCTGGTTTTGTTGTTTTATTAAAACGTTTCACCTGCACCTGCTTCGAACTCACCGCCCCATTATTACAGATACCAACTCAAAATATGGAAGCAGCAGGACAACCGGACATCTCCCACACGATCAATGGACAAGGTGACCTTCTTCGTCAACACCATGATCAGCTGGCTCAACTGGGGACGGCCATGGAAGAGTTTCTCCGCAGTCTACAACATCTCAACAGCGGAGGATATTCTAGAGCCAGTTTACCCAACGAGTCAGTACACCAGCCCATTCAGCAACCCGCTCAGGTCAGCGATGCCCGTCTATCCCTCCTGGAGAAATATGACGGGACACCATTCAAATGCCGTGGCTTCCTCCTTCAGTGCTCCCTCTATTTCGCACATCAGATGGGAGCTCCCACCACAGAGAGGTCTAAGGTTGCCATGGATATTTCTCTGCTGACTGGGCGGGCATTGGAATGGGCTACGGATGTCTGGGAGAGGATCTACATCACTCCGGGAGCGTCGGCATCTACATCACTTCTCTCCCTCCTTCGGCGAGTGTTCGGGATCAGAGCCTGAGTCCATGGAGGTAGTGGTCACACGCCTTCCCGCGGCGGAACGTCACAGACGGATGCAGCTGGGGCTCTGTCTGTACTGTGGCCAGGGAGGGCACAAGCGCCAGCGGTGTCCATTTCTTCAGAATCCAGGATCCACTAGAGCAGAGGGACGGTCACGTGATGTTACATCCCCTGGACCAGAAGTGATTATTCCATTTACTGCTCTTCCTGTCATTCTTTTTAGTACCCATCACTCTGGCTGACTGTCCCTCATGCCATGTGTCTACAGCTTTAGTGGATTCTGGCGCCGCTGGGAACATTATGGATCAGACCCTTGCCTCCTCTCTCAATATTACTACCTACCCACTCTCCTCTCCTTTTCCGGTTCAAGGTCTTGACAATCGGCCTCTAGGATCCGGAACTATCACAAGCATCACCCAACCACTCACCCTCACGTGGAGCCCAATCACCAGAAAAACATCCCCTTCTTCATCACCAGTGCACCAGTTCACAAGATCATCCTTGGCTTCAGCGCCATAACCCTACCATCTCATGGTCAAGGATGAGAATCACCGACTGGTCACCTGAATGCCGGAAGACCTACTTTCCTGTCCCCTGTGGTTCCACGTCGGTTGAGAGTCCTTTGGTTGCCCTCCAACCCAACATCCCGGAGGAATTTCAGGATCTAAGGGAGGTATTCTCCAAAACCCGCGCTACCTGTCTCCATCCTCATTGCCCCTGGGACGAAAATGGCTCATTCGCTTCCGGGAGGGGGATGAGTGGAAGACGGCGTTTAGCACGATGTCTGGTCATTACGAGTACTTGGTTATGCCCTTTGGCTTAGCCAATGCTCCGTCAGTGTTCCAGGCATTTGTCAACGAGGTGTTCACGGACATCCTTGGATGTCAGGTGATTGTGTACATCGATGACATCCTGATCTTCTCAACCAACCTGGAGGATCACATCACTCACGTTCGAGCAATCCTGGAACGCCTCTTGGCTAACCACCTGTTCGTCAAGGCGGAGAGGTGCCAATTCCACCAGAGGGCTATCTCCTTCCTGGGCTACCAAATCAGCCCTCAGGGAGTGAGGATGGAGGACAAGAAGGTAGATGCAGTAAGGTCATGGCCAGTCCCAACCACTATCAAGGGGATACAACGGTTTTTAGGGTTTGACAACTTTTACCTTTTAACTTCAGTGCCGTCGGTGCGTCTCACCTCCCTCCTCAAGGGTGGGACTCGTAGGTTGGTTTGGTCTCCAGCAGCCGACGTGGCCTTTCGTCTCCTCAAGGGGTGTTTCACCTCCGCCCCCTTGCTAAACACCCAGATCCCACCCTACCTTTTGTGGTTGAGGTAGATGCATCGGAGGTGGGTGTGGGGGAAGTTTTGTAACAAAGACAGATGGACCCACTAAAATTGTATCCTTGTGCTTTCTACTCCAAGGAAACTGTCCCCCGCAGTGAGGAATTACGACGTCGCCGATTGGGAGCTCTTGGCTGTGAAGTTGGCATTAGAGGAGTGGAGACACTGGCTGGTGGGTGCCAAGGAACCATTCATCATCCTCACCGGCGATCGGAACCTTGAGTACATACGGACAGCGAGGAGACTGAATCCGCGCCAAGCCAGGTGGGCCCTCTTCTTCACCAGGTTCGACTTCACGCTGAGCTATCGCCCAGGTTTTAAGAACATCAAGGCCGATACCCTGTCCCGTATCTACAATTCGGGAGAGGCTCCTGTCCAGAGGGCACCCATAATCCCATCCTCCCGAGTTGTGGTTTGGGACGTAGATGTGGACATCCGCCAGGCTCTAGAGAGGGAGCCCGCACCCCGGAATTGTCCTCCCGCTTGCATCTATGTTCCCACAGGGATAAGGATTGGCTGCTGACCTTGCACTCACAGCTGTCATCGCTGGACGTCCAGGTATTTCTCGCACCATCCATTCCATCACTGAGAAATACTTGTGGCCCACCTTGGTGCAGGATGTTACACGGTATGTCTACTCCTGTTCCGTGTGTGCTTAAACCAAGTCCCCCCGGAATGCTCCAGGAGGGAAGCGTCTGCCGCTTCCTGTGCCTCAACAACCTTGGTCCCATCTATCCATTGATTTTGTTACTGATCTTCTCCCTTCTGATGGTTTCAGAAGGTAGTGGATAGATTATCCAAGTCATATCGAT
This sequence comes from Salvelinus alpinus, assembly GCF_045679555.1. Classification (NCBI taxonomy): domain Eukaryota; kingdom Metazoa; phylum Chordata; class Actinopteri; order Salmoniformes; family Salmonidae; genus Salvelinus; species Salvelinus alpinus. The sequence goes on along the minus strand of NC_092108.1, from coordinate 17,293,858 downwards.
TAATCCCTCTTCCTGGTCTTCCCACTGCTCGCCAGGTTGCTGAGGCACTCTTCCAGCAGGTCTCCCGACATTATGGTCTTCCGGAGGACATCGTCTTGGACCGTGGCCCCGAATTCACATCCCGAGTATGGAGGGCCTTCTTGGAGAAGCTCAAGGTCACTGTTAGCCTCACATCCGGGTATTGGCCTCAGTCTATGGGGCAGGTTAGACAAACATTGGCATTAGAATGGCCTTACTGAAGAACTCAGTGACTTTCAATGTGGCACTGTCATAGGATGCCACCTTTCCAACAAGTCAGTTCGTCAAATGTATGCCCTGCTAGAGCTGCCCCGCTCAACTGTAAGTGCTGTTATTGTGAAGTGGAAACATCTAGGAGCAACAACGTTTCAGCCGTGAAGTGGTAGGCCACACAAGCTCACAGAACGGGACCGCTGAGTGCTGAAGCGAGTAGCGAAAGTTGCAAAACTCATTAACGAGTTCCAAACTGTCTCTGGAAGCAGCGTCAGAACAATAACTGTTCGTCGGGAGCGTCATGAAATGGATTTCCATGGCCGAGCAGCCGCACACAAGGCTAAGATCACCTTGCGCAATGCCAAGTGTCGGCTGAAGTGAGTGGTGTAAAGCTTGCCGCCTTTGGACTCCGGAGCAGTGGAATGCATTCTCTGGAGGGGTGAATCACGGTTCACTACCTGGCAGTCCGACGGAGAATCTGGGTTTGGTGGATGCCAGGAGAACGCTACATGCCCGAATGCATAGTGCCCACTGTACATTTTGGTGTAGGATAAATATTGGTCTGGGGCTGTTTTTCATGGTTCGGGCTAGGCCCATTAGTTCCAGGAAAGAGAGATCTTAAAGCTACATCATACAATGACATTCTAGACTTTCTGTGCAGTTTTGGGAAGGCCCTTTCTTGTTTCATCATGACAGTGCCCCGTGTACAAAGTGAGGTTCATACAGAAATGGATGGTCGAGATCGGTATGGAAGAACTTGACTGGCATGCACAGAGCCCTGACCTCAACCCCATCGAACACCTTTGGGATGAATTGGAACGCTGACCGTGAGCCTGGCCTAAAACCAAAAGTTTACCTTGACTTGGAAGAGTTGGATTGTTGGATATCCATAGCCAGCAGGCATTCCTCTCTGTTTGAGTCAGGTGGTTGAGTAGGCTAAATTAGCTGAATCAGTTAGCTAGGTAAGTAAAAGTGTGTGTGTGTGGCATCAGTATGCATTTGAGTGCATGTTATGTTTGTGTGTGTGGGTGTATGTAGTGTGTGTGTGTGTGTGTGTGTTGGGGTGTCAGTTTTGGTATGTGTGAGTGTGTGGGTAGAGTCCAGTGTGTGCGCATAGAGTCAGTGCAAGAGAGTTAGTGCAAAAAGGGTCCATCCAGGGAGTCCGGGTAGACAGGTATTTAACAGTCTTGTTTAGAAGTTGTTTAGAAGTCACTGTATGCTGCCACTACATGCTAAAGATAAGAGAAGAGGAGAGGCAAGGATCCTAACAAGATGGTGGACTAATTTACTACAGTGACTGACATCTCTAGGAGAGCTAAGGGACGTAGAGACACTTACTACACAATATCAACCCTGTGGGTGACTGTTTTTGACAAATATTTAATTTGGAAGAAAACACCCACTACCCATCAAATAGACAGAGGGCACTTTGTCCAAAAGAAGTTTGCATTGCTGTAGCTCGCAATATTGCATATTTTACACTGGTTTGGGTACGCTATAGAAGAGAAGAGAGGAGAAGATGAGAGGAGCCCCAGCACGACGCAAGTTAGATCCTAATGTTCAAAGCTCTGCAGCCCTCCTCAATCCCTCCTTCCTTCTCTCCTCTCTTTCTTCACTCTTCCCTCCCTTCTCAATGCGTTACCCTGACAACACTTTCCCCTGTTCAACTGTGCTTTCACTCGTTTAACTAGAGAAAGGAATGGAAGGTCTGTGAGACGAGACCACCGTGTGTGTGTGTGTGTGTGTGTGTGTGTGTGTGTGTGTGTGTGTGTGTGTGTGTGTGTGTGTGTGTGTGTGTGTGTGTGTGTGTGTGTGTGTGTGTGGTGTGTGTGTGTGTGGTCACTCATGATATACTCTTTTTGTGTGATAGGCTTATTGAGCAGTCTCTGCTATGTGGTATCTGATGTAGCAACCTGGACTCAGGTGTAGAAATAACATAGTAAATGAAAATCCGGTATGCTCAAATTAGAATGATATGTTACGTTTTTTATGTATTAATCTGTGGATGTTCATCATCTATTTTGTATGATATGTTACGAATTACAATTTGTATGATATGTTACGAAATACAATTTGCATGATATGTTACGAAATACAATTTGTATGATATTTTACAAATTGCAATTCGTACAATATGTTACGAATTTGAAGTAAGCATGATATGTTACAAATTCCAATTTGTTGTGGCTAACGTTAGCTAGATGGCAAACGCTAATGTTAGCTAGATGGCTAATGTTAGCTAGTCTAGGAGTTAAGGTTAGGGATAAGGTTAACGTTAAGATTAAGAGTTAGGCTAAAGGGATAAAGTTAGGGGAAGGGTTACTTAACATGCTAAGTAAACTCAGCAAAAAAAAGAAACGTCCCTTTTTCAGGACCCTGTCTTTCAAAGATAATTCGTAAAAATCTAAATAACTTCACGGATCTTCATTGTAAAGGGTTTAAACACTGTTTCCCATGCTTGTTCAATGAACCATAAACAATTAATGAACATGCACCTGTGGAATGGTCGTTAAGACACTAACAGCTTACAGACGGTAGGCAATTAAAGTCACAGTTATGAAAACTTCGGACACTAAAGAGACTTTTCTACTGACTCTGTAAAACACCAAAAGAAAGATACGTGCTCAATAAATTGCAATGTCCGTACTGTGAGACGCCAAAGACAGCGCTACATGGAGACAGGACGGACAGATGATCGCCCTCGCAGTGGCAGACCACGTGTAACAACACCTGCACAGGTTTGGTACATCCGAACATCACACCTGCGGGACAGGTACAGGATGGCAACAACAACTGCCCGAGTTACACCAGGAACTCACAATCCCTCCGTCAGTGCTCAGACTGTCCGCAATAGGCTGAGAGAGGCTGGACTGAGGGCTTGTAGGCCTGTTGTAAGGCAAGTCCTCACCAGACATCACCAGCAACAATGTCGCCTATGGGCCCAACCCACCGTCGCTGGACCAGACAGGACTGGCAAAAAGTGCTCTTCACTGACGAGTCACGGTTTTGTCTCACCAGGGGTGATGGTCGGATTCGCGTTTATCATGGAAGGAATGAGCGTTACACCAAGGCCTGAATTCTGGAGCAGGATTCATTTGTAGGTGGAGGGTCCGTCATGGTCTGGGGTGGTGTGTCACAGCATCATCGGACTGAGCTTGTTGTCATTGCAGGCACTCTCAACACTATGCGTTACATGGAAAACATCCTCTTCCCTCATGTGTTGTGTTCCTGCAGGCTCATCCTGACATGACCCTCCAGCATTACAATGCCACCAGCTTTACTGCTCGTTCTGTGTGTGATTTCCTGCAAGACAGGAATATCATTGCTCTGCCATGGCCAGCGAAGAGCCCGGATCTCAATCCCATTGAGCACGTCTGGGACCTGTTGGATCGGAGGGTGAGGGCCAGGGCCATTCCCCCCAGAAATGTTCAGGAACTTGGTGGTGCCTTGGTGGAAGAGTGGGGTAACATCTCACAGCAAGAACTGGCAAATCTGGTGAGCAGTCCATGAGGAGGAGATGCACTGCAGTGCTTAATGTAGCTGGTGGCCACACCAGATACTGACTGTTACTTTTGATTTTGACCCCTCGCTTTGTTCAGGGACACATTATTCCATTTATGTTAGTCACATGTCTGTGGAACTTGTTCAGTTTATGTCTCAGTTGTTGAATCTTGTTATGTTCATACAAATATTTACACATGTTAATTAAGTTTGCTGAAAATAAACACAGTTGACATTGAGAGGACGTTTCTTTTTTTGCTGAGTTTAGTTACAAAGTAGCTAAAAAGTAGTCAATTGTAGGAAAGTTGTCCGTGATGATATTCGAACACGCAACCTTTGGGTTACTAGACATTCTTGTTATATGCCCAACCATCCTCCTTTCGTTTTTTTAACTTAAAGAAGCAATATGTAACTTTTTTGGGCAACCCAACCAAATTCACAAAGAAATGTGACAGATCTGTCATTCTCATTGGAAGTATAAAGTGGTAGATCTGTTCTATGTGCTATATTTCTATGTTACCCATGCTTACGTTTCATTTTTGCATCTTTTACTTTTGGTTTTGTACACCAGTTTATAACAGCTGAAAATACTATATTTTTGGTTATGGAAAATATATTTCACAGCAGTTTAGATGGTACAATGACTCTCTACACTGTACTTTCTTGTTTTGTGACATAAACTGAAATTAGGTGAACAATTCAAATTTTAGCAACCAGGAAATGACGGAGCCTTCTGTCTTGTAACGTTTACTATGTTACATCTAGTCTATGAGACCAGGCTGGAGGTAGGCCTGCGTCTGTTTGTGTGTGTGAGTCTGTGTGTATAAAAGAAAAAGTGTGTGTGGGTCGTTATTGTATTTATTTGTTGCTCTCCTCATTCTGTGGCACTGGCAGGGTATTCAGTGTGTGTGCATGTGTGTGTCTGTATCTGCTTATGTGTGTGCTGATCTTATTGTGCAGTCTGGCATTTGGCAGGTCCATTTGATTCTTGGCAGGTAGATCAGAGCTCCTCTCTGCCCAGCCGAAGCAAAGGATTACAGAGAAGAGAGAGAGATAGAGAGGGAGAGAGAGATGAGAGAGAGACAAAGAGAGGGAGAGACTTCCCGAGGCAGCCCCATTCAGCCCTATTCATCCGCCCCTGGAACAGTATCAACGTATACACTGACTCTGTGTTCATCAGGAAGTGCATAGAGGATGTTGTATCGGTCCCAGGTTCAAATGTTTAAATCTGCAATGCGTAACAATGTGTGTACAGGTGTTTTTAGAGACCCCTCTGTCAAGAATGCTGTATTTCTTCTACATTTGAACATGATATGCCAGAAACCCCAGCTCTCATTGCAAGTCGCCGCTGGGACGACGTAGCATCAACATCCGCTCGGAGACTTTGTGGCTGTGGTAGTGACAACCCAACGGAGTCGGGAAATGTGAGGCTGTGGATGTCGATGCAATTACAGTTATGGACAAGATTGATGATAACTCAATACCATTTTAGCAACACTGTCTTCAGAACAGGTACCCAAAATGTTATACACCGGCTATTATTCTCATTTTTATATTGTAATAAAAAATATCCACGCTGTCAGCCAGAAAGGTAGCTAGCTATCTAACTTAGCTAGCTAACGTTACATGGTTGCTAGCTAAAAGCTTAGCTACCGGGAATTTCCCTGCTTGGTACAAGATAGCAATATGACGATAGCTTTAGTACATTAGCTATCACACTTACGTAAAAAAGCAGTGTAAAATATTAATCTTGACTATCATAGCTCTGCATTCATGGAAAATAACCTTTGCTTTGGCAAGTCCTTTGCCCTTCTCTGATTCCTGTACTCGCTAACTAATAACATTACTGTTATGGCCGCTTGATTCTCGAGAGCCATGGCTATGAAGATGTGTATGATTGTAGACGTGTTATACTCAACTCTTCTGCATGAAAATCATTATGGTTTATACATAAAACCAAAACCATGTAGTGAACAATCTTAATAACTGTGTTGTGTACATGTTTTTTCTGTAGGATTCCAGCCTTGAAGAGCCGCAGACCGTCCAGGGGCACAGGCAGGACTACAGAAAGAATTGGACAGGAAGACCTTGAAAGGGCTGCCTGAGAAGAAGGTTAGTAAAAATCTTTCACCTGTGGTACTGTTTACCCGTTTCACAATCATATCGCACAACATTTGGCTACATTCTGTAATTTCATGTTTTTTTTTATTATTATCATTACAGACTAAATTGCAAGAGCTGTCCGCTTCCCTTCTACCTGGAGTGATTTTTGACATCATGGTTTCCAGGGTCTCCAGAAATCCAAGACAACCTCACAACCTTACAACACACAACTGCTGCCAATTCACCACTGCAATATTCAATTTATTACCAAGTATTTTACCATAACAAGATAACACTTCCATGACTACACCGTACTTTATTCTTAATTTGGATCTAAATTAAGAAAATATGGTAATATCTTTAAGTAGTTTTGTGAATTTTTCCTTGGTCTGGGTGAAATCAGTTCAATACTTTACCAGTTCACTACATTGTTTCCCTTACACTACCTTGTATTCTTGTTTATCTACCTAATAAAACTTTATTTGACCTGATCGTCTAATCGGCCTGACTTGTTTTGTACTGCATTTACACCAGGGTAATCCATCCGTCTTTCTGGATATCTATCCACCTGTAGGTCTGCTCATTTGAAGTGTAAACCGTCAAGAGCGTAGATATCCAGGAGAATAACAGTTTAGTAAATCCTTCTAAAGCCATTCCAAAAGTACAATGATGACTATATGCTAGATAAATGCACAAGTACTGTTTCTCACACAAGTTTGTTTCCCACACAAATTTCCCTTATGTATATGTTTGATTGTAGGCCCACCTCTTTCAAAAACAATTCTGAGTTCTCTCTAGGTTTTCACACTTTCCAGGAAGCACCAAGTCTGACAACAGGGAATGCTCCAGTCCTTCCCAGCTCAAAGGTGTGCTGCTAACTGTATCCTGTGCTGTGTGGTGACGTCTCCTCGAAGTTGTAGCAGCTCAGTTGTTGGTGGCACTTTATGGAGATTTTGGTCATCTGATCTCTGGATCATTCTCCTAGGCCCTATTGAGAGCCCAGTCTTCTCAACACTGCTCTCTGAAGTTCTGGGATGTAGGTGTATTCCTTTGCAGTTTTCAATGCGTGGACACTTCACTTTTGAGACTTGTTATTGTAGTCTCCTTCAGCTGAAAGACAAAATACTGACAAAATATTATTCTATATAATTTCATTACTATCAGTGCAGAACTGAAGTGTTGAAATATAACAGCCATAACATATATTATATCGATTTTGTTTTTTTTCACAATCGAGAGGACAACTAACACTTACATCTTGTTGCCCTACGTGTTCTCCAAGGCTGGACAATGGTTACAAAGGTTGCAGTCAAGTGCTGCCAGTAGGGCTCCAGCCTTAGACTGGAGGAGAGAAAGCAAACCGTGTACATAAGTGATTCTGGAAGGACGCCAGCTCAGATGTAGACCTAGATCAGGGATAGGCAACTCCTGTCCTCGGTGGCTTAATTGGTGTCACACTTTCCCCCAACTAATCACACCTGATTAAAGTAATTGCATTCTAAACTGAATACCATTATAAGTTGATTATTGGGTCAGGTGTGTTGGCTGAGGAAAAAGTGTGACACCAATCAGGCCCGCGGACTGGAGTAGGCCAACCTTTATCTAGATCTGACTCCAATAATCAACTAATCATGATCTTCCGTTTACAATTAGTTTATCAGCTGTGTTTGCTAGGGATGGGGAAAAGAGTGACCACTCCGGCCACGAGGACTGGAATTTACCGTCCCTGACCTAGATAGACAAAGTATCAAACATGCTCCATCAATCCTAATCTGGAATACGATTTTACCATTTGACAACTATGACAGAATTGCCTTCGATGAACATCAGTCTTATATTTTCAGGGTAAAAACATTCAGTTTAGGATGAACGGAGTCAGTATTTGTTTCCATCATTGGATAAGGAGGTTATTAGGCAGAATTAATGTTTCCTATCATTCAGTATAATGTCATGTTCGTTTTATACACTCAATACATGTGCATCTTTTGGGCTAGGTCTGTCTACATCTCAACCAGACAGCTCAATTGGGGAATAACAGTAATATGTGTGCAGTAGGCTAATATTGAGATAGTATGTTATCAATACTCAAAGTACATATTGGGTAGTGCATTTTCCTGAACAGTTTAGCATTATAAAATGTCTACTTTGTTGTTAGGTAGCTAAAACGTTGTCTTTGCTTACCGATCGTATTCTGCTCCAATACTCGACAATGGTACGGCTGGAAATACAGGCTTGCCAGGAGTTGATGTTGATTTATTCCTGTCATCACTGATATTTTCTAGAGTTTAGATGTCAAGTAATGAAGCTATAACAGTTGACATGAGAAGAGAGGAGATAAAATTAGCTAGTTTTAGAATGTTTGGTTTACAACAGCTGACTAAAAATTGTGCATTCAGAGAACACTAGACGTGCAGTTGAGAACGTTTCCATGGTAACGGTGCCTCTACAATTCCACGATGAAACTTTTAAACGAAATTCCCACTTATAGCAAACGAGTTTCATGAAATACATGGACCAGAAACAGGGTCACATTTTTTTACTAAATATCAGTAAGCCAGGCTAGGTATGTACAGCAAAATAGCTAGCTAGCTCTCTGCTTGGCAGAATGTTAGCTAAATGTATCGGTCTCATTGCAAGACTTTGGCTAAAGTGTTGGCATGTTGAATCTGGAATACTCCAGCCAACGACATGAGATGTTCTAAAACTAGACTGTTCAGATCAATATACTCTCTGGCACCGCCTCCTCACTGACGGAAAACACGTCACACATTGTGCACTATTCAATGAATACCAGTGAATAACGCGGTTCTCAGGCAGGCTAGCGGCACACTATTGTTATTGTTGCGTCACTAGCGACTTATTGGAGCTTCTGAGCCCCAAACCAATCCAAATGTAGTATTCATCGGTCAGAAAATAGATTCAAACACAAGTATTCAGACCCTTTACTCAGTACTTTGTTGAAGCACCTGGCAGAGATTGAAGCACCTGGCAGAGATTACAGCCTCGCGTCTTCTTGGGTATGACGCTACAAGCTTGTGTAACAGTATAACTTTAGTCCGTCCCCACGCCCCGACCCAGGCGCGAACCAGGGACCCTCTGCACACATCAACAACATTCACCCACATCGTTACCCATCGCTCCACAAAAGCCACGGCCCTTGCAGAGCAAGGGGAACCACTACTTCAAGATCTCAAAGCGAGTGACGTCACAGATTGAAACGCTATTAGCGCGCACCACCGCTAACTAGCTAGCCATTTCACATCGGTTACAATTGCACACCTGTATTTGGGGAGTTTATCCCATTCTTCTCTGCAGATCCTCTCAAGCTCTGTAAGGTTGGATGGGGAGCGTTGCTGTACAGCCATTTTCAGGTCTCTCCAGAGATGTTCGATCGGGTTCAAGTCCAGGCTCTGGCTGGGCCACTCAAGGACATTCAGAGAATTGTCCCGAAGCCACTCCTGCATTGTCTTGGCTGTGTGCTTAGGGTCATTGTCCTGTTGGAAGGTGAACCTTCTCTCCAGTCTGAGGTCCTGAGTTCTCTGGAGCAGGTTTTCATCAAGGATCTTTCTGTACTTTGCGCCGTTCATCTTTCCCTCAATTCTGACTAGTCTCCCAGTCCCTGCTGCTGAAAAACATTCCCACAGCATGATGCTGCCACAACCATGCTTCACCTTAGGAATCGTGCCAGATTTCCTCCAGAAGTGACCCTTGGCATTCAGGCCAAAGAGTTCAATCTTGGTTTCATCAGACCCAAGAATCTTGTTTCTCATGGTTGGAGTGTCCTTTCGGTGCCTTTTGGCAAACTCCAAGTAGGCTGTCATGTGCCTTTTATTGAGGAGTGACTTCCGTCTGGCCACTCTATCATAAAGGCCTGATTGGTGGAATGCTGCAGAGATGTTTGTCCTTCTGGAAGGTTCTCCCATCTCCACAGAGGAACTCTGGAGCTCTGTCAGAGTGACCATCGGGATCTTGGTCACCTCCCTGACCACGGCCCTTCTCCCCCGATTGCTCAGTTTGGCCAGAAGGCCAGCTCTAGGAAGTGACTTGGTAGTTCCAAACTTCTTTCATTTAAGAATGATAGAGGCCACTGTGTTCTTGGGGACATTCAATGCTGCCTCGACACAATCCTGTCACGGCAATTCCTTCGACCTCATGGCTTGGTTTTTGCAATGACATGCACTGTCAACTGTGGGACATTATAAAGACAGATGTGTGTCTTTACAAATCATGTCCAATCAATTGAATTTAACACGGGTGGACTCCAGTCAATTTGTAGAAACATCTCAAAGATGATCAATATAAACAGGATGCACCTGAGCTCAATTTTGAGTCTTATAGAAAAGAGTCTGAATACTTATTTTTTGTTTTATATTTTTAATAAATTAGCAACAATTTCTAAAAAGCTGTTTTCGCTTTGTCATTATGGACTATTGTGTGTAGATTGATGATAATTATCTATTTTTTGATTCATTTTAGAATAAGAGTGTAATGTAACAAAATGGAAAAAGGGAAGGGGTCATAATACTTTCCCGAATGCACTGTACCTCATCTTTTGTGACAACTGATGCATCCTCTCCTTTAGTGTGGAACTAAAAGCATGTAACTGTGTTGACAGTCATTGATATACAAGTAGTTTTCTAAGCCGAACAACCCCAGGGAACATCAGTAGGTTAGTCAAACTGCACACTGTGCCCAGCTTCGCATGCTGACCAACGCCAGGTCGGCGGCCTGTTCCTGATCTAGCGCATCTGCATTCAAATTATAAAATGGCATGCGCGATATTAGGCTTCATAAGTTGAGTGTCAACTTATTTACTTTGCTAGGTTATTGTTATCAATGCGCTGTTCAAAATGCTGTTTTACCGTAAGCTACCGGAGACGTCTCTCATCTGGATAATATACCTGCAGAACGGGACTTACAAGAGATTTGATTTAGATTCGTCAGCAATAGTTTTGTTAGTTTTGCTTTATACAATCAGTGTATATGGTTATTTTTAGATATCCAGGGTAAAGTTGATAATTTCATAACGAGGAATCACTTTTGCAAGGCTGTCACGTTCTGACCTTAGTTCCTTTTTTATGTCTTTATTTTAGTTTGGTCAGAGCGTGAGTTGGGGTGGGCATTCTATGTTGTTTTTCTATGTTTTGTTCTGTTGTTCTATTTCTATGTGTTTGGCCTAGTATGGTTCTCAATCAGAGGCAGGTGTCAGTCGTTGTCTCTGATTGGGAGCCATATTTAGGTAGCCTGTTTTCCTTTGTGTTTTGTGGGTGGTTGTTTCCTGTGTCTGTGTTTGCACCATACGGGACTGTTTCGATTTTCGTTTGTTCATTCACTTTGTTATTTTGTATTTTTGTAGTGTTCAGTTTTTATATTAAAATGGACACTTACCACGCTGCACATTGGTCCGATATCTCTTACTCCTCGTCAGAAGAAGAGGAAAGTCGTTACAAAGGCGCTCTGCATGGCTAAAGCAGGAGGAGAAAAGAAGCTCACTAAACTTCCAAATGGTAAAAAACATTTTATTTTGAGATGGGGGTGAAATCCAAAGTTGTGCTATATATTCATTGATGTCATAGCTAACTTGTAAACTATAAATATTGATACATTACTAGCGTGAACACTTAATCTGCAAAAACAATAAGATAATAAGTGGGTGATTTGTGATTTCAGAACCAAAGTTGGGGGACGGAAAAATAGGCTACTTTGACTCCCCTAATCTGATAATTTGATAATCTCCCTTATGGCTCAGACCACGTGCCTACATAGTATACACCATAGATATGCATCACACTCACACACACTGTACATACACCATAGACCTACATTATTTACACGCACACACACACACACACACACACACACACACTGGACATACACCATAGACCTACATTATTCACACACACACACACACAGACACACACAGACACACACAGACACACACACACACACACACACACACACACACACACACACACACACACAGACACACACAGACACACACAGACACACACACACACACACACACACACAGCCACACACACACCATAGACCTACATTATTAACACGCACGCTCACACAAATAGTACACACACCATAAACCTATATTATTTACACGCACAGACACACACAGACACACACAGACACACACGCACAGAGACACACACACACACACACACACAGAAGTCAGATCCGCCAGATCCAGCTCAGAGGTCCCGCTCATGAGCTCCATCAGCAGGAGATTTTCATTTAGAATGGAAAATTAATTAAACAAATGTTAGTGCATTTAATCGTATCGCATCGAATCGATTCATTCTCTAAGCAAACCGAATCGTACTGAATCATTTCAAACCAAAACGTATCATTCCTGTATTGTATAGGAGCCCATGTATCTAGATACGAATCGAGTCCCAAGTGGCAGTGCACATCTCCAACTCAATCATGAAGTTTGCTGATTACACAACAGTGGTAGTAGGCCTGATTACCAACAACGATGAGACAGCCTACAGGGAAGAGGTGAGAGCCCTGTAGGAGCTGTGCGAGGAAAATGACCTCTCCCCCAATTTCAACAAAACGAAGGAGCAAATAAACTTTGATTTTAGAGAGGGAGAGAGAGAGCGAGTGAGAGAGCAAGCGGAAGAGAGTGAGAGCGGGAGAGAGAGTGAGAGCGGGAGAGAGAGCGAGCAAGTGGGAGAGAGAGAGGGAGAGAGAGGGAGAGAGAGAGAGAGAGAGAGAGAGAGAGAGAGAGAGAGAGAGAGAGAGAGAGAGAGAGAGAGAGAGAGAGAGAGAGAGAGAGAGAGAGAGAGAGAGAGAGAGAGAGAGAGAGAGAGAGAGAGAGAGAGAAATAAAAGGAATGAAAGAAGGGTGAAGGGAAACATAAAGAATGGATAAAAGAGAGCGAGAGAGGCCGGGGGGAAGTAGGGAGGAACCTCATTCCTCATATTTAGAGTGGATAAGGTATGTGTCTATCAAGCCCTATAGTTGGGTTTAGGATGGGTAAAGTGGTACTTTAAGTGGAAACTCTGGGTTTGGTTTGGTCTTGTGTAGAAGTATAGTATTTCCTGGTTCAGAATGGAAGAGAGTCAGATTGCGCCAACATATCCCTGTGCCTTCTTTTTGCTCTGAGAATGTGGAACTCACAGCATGGTGACAATAATCAATAAACCAGCATGCTACTATGTAACCTGGCCACTCTCAGTGTGTGCGCGTGAGTGTCTAATATGTGTGTGTGTGTGTGTGTGTGTGTGTGTGTGTGTAGGGAAGTTGACACCAGGACATCACCAGTGAGGTTTAGCTACAGTGGGCTGTTTCAGACATGACAACCTACATGATATTAACCCTGTGATGATTACTGTAGAGTGAGCTGTTTTTTTCATAACCCTAACCCAACATTCTCATCATCGATTCATAACAAATAATGCTGTTCATTTAATTCATTCAGCCTACCTCCTGGAAGTGAATCATTACGAATACAGGAACGAATACAGGAACGAATACATCATGCCATCATTGGATATCATTTAATGCTAAATTCACATTTATAATGTATTGAACATCAGATGGAAATTAAATAGCTGAGAATACTTTCCAACTAAGAGACCCGTACAAAGGGGTACAGAACAGAAGGACCAATACAAAGGGGTACAGACCAGAAGGACCCATACAAAGGGGTACAGACCAGAAGGACCCATACAAAGGGGTACAGACCAGAAGGACCCATACAAAGGGGTACAGACCAGAAGGACCCATACAAAGGGGTACAGACCAGAAGGACCCATACAAAGGGGTACAGACCAGAAGGACCCATACAAAGGGGTACAGACCAGAAGGACCCATACAAAGGGGTACAGACCAGAAGGACCCCTACAAAGGGGTACAGACCAGAAGGACCCATACAAAGGGGTACAGACCAAAAGGACCCATACAAAAGGGTACAGACCAGAAGGACCCATACAAAGGGGTACAGACCAGAAGGACCCATACAAAGGGGTACAGACCAGAAGGACCCATACAAAGGGGTACAGACCAGAATGACCCATACAAAGGGGTACAGACCAGAAGGACCCCTACAAAGGGGTACAGACCAGAAGGATCCATACAAAGGGGTACAGACCAGAAGGACCCATACAAAGGGGTACAGACCAGAAGGACCCCTACAAAGGGGTACAGACCAGAAGGACCCATACAAAGGGGTACAGACCAGAAGGACCCATACAAAGGGGTACAGACCAGAAGGACCCCTACAAAGGGGTACAGACCAGAAGGACCCATACAAAGGGGTACAGACCAGAAGGACCCCTACAAAGGGGAAGATGGATCCTTTGTTGTAAAGTGTTGTTTCTAGGTGCTTGGGTTTGTTTCAAGCTCCTGCTCAATTGATGGTGTGTGATTGTGTGTGTGTTTATTAGATAAGAGTGAATCTGACCCAGGTCTGAGTGAGTGAATGATGAGTTGTGTGTTTTAACTCCGGGCCAGAGCAGCTCTGACCCGTGTTAGATTACACAAACACAGGCTTTACCCTGTTCGCCAGAGAAAGAGAGTTAGAGGAAGGGAGGGAGAAAGAGAAATAGGGGCGGGGTCATTTCATCCCGCCAACACACTATCATGCTACGATAGTGGATGGACAACGTAGTGAGACCAGGAACCCTGGGTCGCTCTCTCCCAGGAGCGCACACACACACACACACACACACACACACACACACACACACACACACACACACACACACACACACACACACACACACACACACACACACACACACACACACACACACACACTTGCTAGTGGTGTCAGTTGACAGGATACTGTTCCTGATATATCATTGATGAGAGGATAGGTCAAGTGCTATTGACAGGAGGTGTGAGGAAAGAAAGTGTTCGTGTTCCTGTGCACACATGGATTTGTATATGTGTGTGTGTGTGTGTGTGTGTGTGTGTGTGTGTGTGTGTGTGTGTGTGTGTGTGTGTGTGTGTGTGTGTGTGTGTGTGTGTGTGTGTGTGTGTGTGTGTGTGTGTGTGTGTGTGTGTGTGCAGAGTCCCTATGCCTTCATTGATCATAGGGAAAAGTGTAGTCAGCACTTTTGGGCTATAGAGGTCACTTCATCAACACTGTACATTACATTATGCATGATTCACCATTGCTGTACGCTATGAACGTGACTGTAAGTTGTTGACATCACACCACTATTCTTCTATTACAATGTGTGTCCAAGACCTGAACGTTGGAGTCTAATCGTGTTTTATTCTCTAAGCAGTGAGGCTGTATTGAGACTGGGGCAGGGAACTGGAGCTGACCTTTACAACACAGCAGGAGTTCTCCACTCTTCTCTCTCTATTACTGTCTCTCTCACACACACACACACACACACACACACACACACACACACACACACACACACACACACACACACACACACACACACACACACACACACACACACACACACTGTAATGTAACATGGCAGTCCCCTGTCACGTTGCACGCGGCTGTGGAGAGTGAATGCCACTCACAGTAGCTCTTATACAGTTTTAAAAATACAAAGAGAGAGGAGAGAGAGAGAGTGAGGAGTGAGACAGAGAGGAGAGAGAGAGAAGTGGGAGATAGAGGAGTGAGAGAGAGAGATGAGGGAGAAAAGCAGAGAAAATGTGGGACTGCTCTTATGGTAGATAAATCGCCCACCACACAGCATACACACTCTCCCCACTGCTTTATTCATTTAGTAATGTTCATTGGCGAGGGTAGGGAAATACATTTCATCAGCCACCAGGCCCAGGCTCCCTCTGAGAGCAGGAAAGGCGAGGGGAAAGACCCCTATCTAAATATGGATCAGGAACTGGATGAAAATATAGAAATGTCCCCTCTCATTTCTGCTCCTGTGTGTTATCTTCTTTCCAGAGTTGAAAAAATTGACAAAGCTTCTAAAACAATAAGGAGAGACAGAGAGGAGAGAGATTGAGAGGAGAGAGCTAGAGAGGAGAGAAACAGTGAGGAATGAGATAGTGTGATAGAGACAGTGAAGAGTGAGATAGAGAGGAGTGAGACAGTGAGGAGTGAGATAGAGAGGACAGAGACAGTAAGGAATGAGATAGAGTGGAGAGAGACAGTGAGGGGTGAGACAGAGAGTAGAGAGACAGAGGAGTGGGATAGAGAGTAGAGAGAGTGAGGAGTGAGATAGAGGAGAGAGACAGCGATGGGTGAGATAGAGAGGAGATAGAGAGGAGATACAGAGAGTAGTCAGATGGAGAGAGACAGATGAGTGAGATAGAGAGAGACAGGGAGGAGTGATATAGACAGATGAGTGAGATACAGCAGAGTGAGATAGAGAGAGACATAGATGAGTGAGATATGAAAGAGACAGGAGGAGAGAGACAGTGAGGAATAAGATAGAGAGACAGTGAGATGGAGAGGAGATAGACAGAGTGGAGCGAGACAGATGAGTGAGATAGATAGAGACAGAGGAGTGAGATAGACAGAGGAGTGAGATAGAGAGAGACAGAGAGTAGTCAGATAGAGAGAGACAGAGGAGTGAGATAGAGAGAGACAGAGATGACTGAGATAGAGAGAGAGAGACAGTGAGGAGTGAGATAGAAGAGAGACAGGGAGGAGTGAGATAGGAGAGAGACAGGGAGGAGAGAGACAGGGAGGAGAGAGACAGGGAGGAGAGAGACAGGGAGGAGTGAGAGGAGAGAGACAGATGATTGAGATAGATAGAGACAGAGGAGTGAGATAGAGAGAGACATTGAGGGCTGAGATAGACAGAGGAGTGAGATAGAGAGAGACATATAGTAGTCAGATAGAGAGAGACAAAGGAGTGAGATAGAGAGAGACAGAGGAGTGAGATAGAGAGAGACAGAGGAGTGAGATAGAGAGAGACAGAGATGAGTGAGATAGAGAGAGACAGAGATTAGTGAGATAGTGAGAGACAGTGAGGAGTGAGATAGTGAGAGACAGGGAAGAGTGAGATAGAGAGAGACAGAGATGAGTGAGATAGAGAGAGACAGTGAGGAGTGAGATAGAAGAGAGACAGGGATGAGTGAGATAGACAGGAGAGAGACAATGAGATAGAGAGGAGAGAGACAAAGGAGTGAGATAGATAGAGACAGATGCGTGAGATAGGAGAGAGACAGGGAGGAGTGAGACAGAGAGGAGCGAGACAGTGAGGAGTGAGATAGAGAGAGAGAGAGATGAGTGAGATAGAGAGACAGAGCGGAGCGAGACAGATGAGTGAGATAGAGACAGAGAGTAGTCAGATAGAGAGAGACAGAGGAGTGAGATATAGAGAGACAGTGAGGAGTGAGATAGGAGAGAGACAGAAAGAGACAGGGAGGAGTGAGATAGGGGAGAGACAGGGAGGAGTGCGATAGGAGAGGGACAGGGAGGAGTGAGATAGGAGAGAGACAGGGAGGAGTGAGACAGTGAGGCGTGAGATAGAGAGGAGAGAGACAGTGAGTTAGAGAGGAGAGAGACAGAGAGGAGTGAGATAGACAGAAACAGATGAGTGAGATAGAGAGGAGCGAGACATATGAGTGAGATAGATAGTGACAGAGGCGTGAGATAGAGAGAGACAGAGAGTAGTCAGATGGAGTGAGATAGAGAGACAGGGAGGATTGAGATAGGAGAGAGACAGGGAGGAGTGAGATAGAGAGACAGTGAGGAGAGAGACATTGAGATAGAGAGGAGAGAGACAGTGAGGAGTGAGATAGAGAGGAGCGAGACAGAGAGTAGTCAGATAGAGAGAGACAGAGGAGTGAGATAGAGAGAGGAGTGAGATACAGAGAGGAGTGAGATAGAGAGGAGAGAGACATAGAGGAGTGAGATAGAGAGGAGCGAGACAGATGAGTGAGATAGATAGAGACAGAGGCGTGAGATAGAGACAGAGAATAGTCAGATAGAGACATAGGAGTGAGATAGAGAGAGACAGTGAGGAGTGAGATAGAGACAGAGAGTAGTCAGATAGAGACAGAGGAGTGAGATAGAGAGAGACAGTGAGGAGTGAGATAGGAGAATGACAGGAGGAGTGATATAGGGGAGAGACAGAAAGAGACAGGGAGGAGTGAGATAGGGGAGAGACGGGGAGGAGTGAGATGGAGGAGTGAGATAGCGAGGTGTGAGACAGAGAGGAGACAGGAGCTTCTGCAGATGGAGGATAATTCAATATGAATGGTTACCAGTGGTGAGACTGTGATTAGGGCTGAATGGGCGTCAGGCAGGGACAACACAGTTCACACACATTGGGAGTAACTGGCTCCATCTGAATACACACTTAGCCTTCTAGCTAGCTCATAGCCTTTCTGTCGTCCTCCCTCTTCATAATTCTGTTTCTCTCCTTCTACCTTCCTCCCTCTCTCCAGCCTGGTCTCTGAATACCTCTTAATCCCGTTGCTGAGGAAAGTGGTGAGGGTACGGAGATGTGTACCTGGGAGAGTCAGAGGCAGCATGTATCATATTTATATAATTTAGCAGACGCTCTTATCCAGAGGGACTTACAGTAGTGAGTGCATACATTTTCATTCATACTGGTCCCCCTTGGGAATCAAACCCACACCCCTGGCATTGCAAGCACCATGCTCTACCAACTGAACTACATGGGGACATGTTCTGTTTAACATGCTGTATGTAAGCACTATCCCGTTGACCTGGCATCATCCCCCAGTTATTTTAGCCTTTAGCCGTACCCTTATCCTACTCCACCTCTGTTCCTCTGGTGATGTAGAGGTTAATCCAGGCTATGCAGTGCCTAACTCCACTCCCATTCCCAGGCGCTATCATTTGTTGACTTCTGTAACCGTAACAGCCTTGGTTTCATGCATGTTAACATTAGAAGCCTCCTCCCTAAGTTTGTTTTATTCACTGCTTTAGCACACTCTGCCAACCCAGATGTCCTGGCCATGTCTGAATCCTGGCTCAGGAAGACCACCAAAAACCCTGAAATTTCCATCCCTAACTAATACATTTTCCGACAAGATAGAACTGGCAAAGGGAGCGTTTTTGCAATCTACTGCAGAGATAGCCTGCAGAGTTCTGTCCTACTATCCAGGTCTGTACCCAAACAATTCGAGCTTCTACTTTTAAAAATCCACCTTTCCAGAAACAAGTCTCTCACCGTTGCCGCTTGCTATAGACCACCATCTGCACCCAGCTGTGCCCTGGACACCATATGTAAATTGATTATCCCCCATATATCTTCAGAGCTCGTGCTGCTAGGTGACCTAAACTGGGACATGCTTAAACTTCTTTGGGCTGCAAGCCCGACGTCGGTACACTTATGACAACAGCCAGCTCAAGTGCAGGGCGCGAAATTCAAAATATATTTTTTAGAAATATTTAACTTTCACACATTAACAAGTCCAATACAGCATTTGAAAGATAAACATCTTGTGAATCCAGCCAACATGTCCGATTTTTAAAATGTTTTACAGCGAAAACACCACGTATATTTATGTTAGCTCACCACCAAATACAAAAAAGGACAGACATTTTTCACAGCACAGGTAGCATGCACAAAATCAAATCAAATCAAATTTTATTAGTCACATACACATGGTTAGCAGATGTTAATGCGAGTGTAGCGAAATGCTTGTGCTTCTAGTTCCGACAATGCAGTAATAACCAACAGTAATCTAACCTAACAATTCCACAACTACTACCTTACACACACACACAAGTGTAAAGGGATAAAGAATATGTACATAAAGATATATGAATGAGTGGTGGTACAGAACGGCATGGCAGATGCAGTAGATGGTATAGAGTACGGTATATACATATGAGATGAGTACTGTAGGGTATGTAAACATAAAGTGGCATAGTTTAAAGTGGCTAGTGGTACATGTATTGCATAAAGATGGCAAGATGCAGTAGATGATATAGAGTACAGTATATATACATATGAGATGGGTAATGTAGGGTATGTAAACATTGTATTAAGTGGCATTGCTTAAAGTGGCTAGTGGTACATTTTTACATAATTTCCATCAATTCCCATTTTTAAAGTGGCTGGAGTTGAGTCAGTATGTTGGCAGCGGCCGCTAAATGTTAGTGGTGGCTGTTTAACAGTCTGATGGCCTTGAGATAGAAGCTGTTTTTCAGTCTCTCGGTCCCTGCTTTGATGCACCTGTACTGACCTCGCCTTCTGGATGATAGCGGGGTGAACAGGCAGTGGCTTGGGTGGTTGTTGTCCTTGATGATCTTTATGGCCTTCCTGTGACATCGGGTGGTGTAGGTGTCCTGGAGGGCAGGTAGTTTGCCCCTGGTGATGCGTTCTGCAGACCTCACTACCCTCTGGAGAGCCTTACGGTTGTGGGCGGAGCAGTTGCCGTACCAGGCGGTGATACAGCCCGACAGGATGCTCTCGATTGTGCATCTGTAGAAGTTTGTGAGTGCTTTTGGTGACAAGCCGAATTTCTTCAGCCTCCTGAGGTTGAAGAGGCGCTGCTGCGCCTTCTTCACAACGCTGTCTGTGTGGGTGGACCAGTTCAGTTTATCCGTGATGTGTACACCGAGGAACTTAAAACTTTCCACCTTCTCCACTACTGACCCGTCGATGTGGATAGGGGGGTGCTCCCTCTGCTGTTTCCTGAAGTCCACAATCATCTCCTTTGTTTTGTTGACGTTGAGTATGAGGTTATTTTCCTGACACCACACTCCGAGGGCCCTCACCTCCTCCCTGTAGGCCGTCTCGTCGTTGTTGGTGATCAAGCCTACCACTGTAGTGTCATCCGCAAACTTGATGATTGAGTTGGAGGCGTGCATGGCCACGCAGTCGTGGGTGAACAGGGAGTACAGGAGAGGGCTCAGAACGCACCCTTGTGGGGCCCCAGTGTTGAGGATCAGCGGGGTGGAGATGTTGTTACCTACCCTCACCACCTGGGGGCGGCCCGTCAGGAAGTCCAGGACCCAGTTGCACAGGGCGGGGTCGAGACCCAGGGTCTCGAGCTTGATGACGAGTTTGGAGGGTACTATGGTGTTAAATGCTGAGCTGTAATCGATGAACAGCATTCTCACATGGGTATTCCTCTTGTCCAGATGGGTTAGGGCAGTGTGCAGTGTGGTTGCGATTGCGTCGTCTGTGGACCTATTGGGTCGGTAAGCAAATTGGAGTGGGTCTAGGGTGTCCGGTAGGGTGGAGGTGATATGGTCCTTGACTAGTCTCTCAAAGCACTTCATGATCACGGAAGTGAGTGCTACGGGGCGGTAGTCGTTTAGCTCAGTTACCTTAGCTTTCTTGGGAACAGGAACAATGGTGGCCCTCTTGAAGCATGTGGGAACAGCAGACTGGGATAAGGATTGATTGAATATGTCCGTAAACACACCAGCCAGCTGGTCTGCGCATGCTCTGAGCACGCGGCTGGGAATGCCGTCTGGGCCTGCAGCCTTGCGAGGGTTAACACGTTTAAATGTTTTACTCACCTCGGCTGCAGTGAAGGAGAGCCCGCAGGTTTTGGTAGGGGGCCGTGTCAGTGGCACTGTATTGTCCTCAAAGCGGGCAAAAAAGTTGTTTAGCCTGTCTGGGAGCAAGACATCCTGGTCCTCGGCGGGGCTGGTTTTCTTTTTGTAATCCGTGATTGACTGTAGACCCTGCCACATACCTCTTGTGTCTGAGCTGTTGAATTTCGACTCGATTTTGTCTCTGTACTGAGACTTGGCCTGTTTGATTGCCTTGCGGAGAGAATAGCTACACTGTTTGTATTCGGTCATGCTTCCGGTCACCTTGCCCTGGTTAAAAGCAGTGGTTCGCGCTTTCAGTTTCACGCGAATGCTGCCGTCAATCCACGGTTTCTGGTTTGGGAATGTTTTTATCGTTGCTGTGGGTACGACATCGTCAATGCACTTCCTAATGAACTCGCTCACCGAATCAGCATATTCGTCAATATTGTTGTTGGACGCGATGCGGAACATATTCCAATCCGCGTGATCGAAGCAGTCTTGAAGCGTGGATTCAGATTGGTCGGACCAGCGTTGAACAGACCTGAGCGCGGGAGCTTGTTGTTTGAGTTTTTGTTTGTAGGCTGGAATCAACAAAATGGAGTCGTGGTCAGCTTTTCCGAAAGGGGGGCGGGGGAGGGCCTTATAAGCGTCGCGGAAATTAGTATAACAATGGTCTAGTGTTTTTCCAGCCCTGGTAGCACAATCGATATGCTGATAGAATTTAGGGAGTTTTGTTTTTAGATTAGCCTTAGATTAGCCAAAACCAACCTAACTAACCAAGAACCAACCAAACTAACCAAGAAACAACTTAATCAGATGACAGTCTTATAACATGTTATTCAATAAATCTGTTTTGTTCGAAAAATTTGCATATTTGAGCTATAAATCAGTTTTACATTGCAGCTACCATCACAGCTACCGTCAGAAATAGCACCGAAGCAGCCAGAGTAATTACAGACACCAACGTCAAATATCTAAATACTCATCATAAAACATTTCTGAAAAATACATGGTGTACAGCAAATGAAAGACAGGCATCTTGTGATTCCAGCCAATATTTCCGATTTATTAAGTGTTTTACAGCGAAAACACAATATAGCATTATATTAGCTTACCACAATAGCCAGAAACACAAGCCATTTACCAGCAGCGAAAGTTAGCGATCGTAACAAACCAGCAAAAGATATATAATTTTTGACTAACCTTGATAAGCTTCATCAGATGACAGTCCTATAACATCAGGTTATACATACACTTATGTTTTGTTCGAAAATGTGCATATTTAGAGCTGAAATCAGTGGTTATACATTGTGCTAACGTAGCATATTTTTCCCACAACGTCCGGATATTTTTCTGCCACTCACATATTCTGACCAAATAACTAAACATAAACGTTACTAACAAATACATGTTGTAAAGGAAATGATAGATACACTAGTTCTTAATGCAATCGCAGTGTTAGAATTCTAAAAATAACTTCATTACGACATCCAGCTTAGTTATAGCGAGAGAGTGCCCAAAATCTGGGGGCAAACTACTAGTACAACATGTTTGACAGATATATGAAATAGCATCATAAAATGGGTCCTACTTTTGATGATCTTCCATCAGAATGTTGTACAAGGGGTCCTTTGTCCAGAACAATCGTTGTTTGGTTTTAGAACGTCCTTTTTCCCTCTTGAATTAGCAAGCACACTAGCCAAGTGGCGCGAAGCTCTCCTTCCTGAACAAAGGCACACAACGCAACACGCCTAACGTCCCGAATAAATTTCAATAATCTAATAAAACTATATTGAAAAAACATACTTTACGATGATATTGTCACATTTATCAAATAAAATCAAAGCCGGAGATAGTAGCCGTCTATAACGACAGCTTTCCAGAAGGCAATCCCAGGTCCCTCCTCGCACTTTCCAGGATACAGGAAATGGGTGACACGTCATGCCAAGAGCATTTATTCCACCTCAGACCAAGATAAACACTCCATTTCTTCTCTCACTGCCTCTTGACATCTAGTGGAAGGTGTATGACGTGCATGTATACTAATACGTATCATGCCCATTTATAGGCAGGCCCTAGAACAGAGCATCGTTTTCAGACTTTCCACTTCCTGGTCAGGAAGTTTGCTGCCAAATGAGTTCTGTTTTACTCACAGATATAATTCAAACGGTTTTAGAAACTAGAGAGTGTTTTCTATCCAATAGTAATAATAATATGCATATTGTACGAGCAAGAATTGAGTACGAGGCCGTTTGAAATGGGCACCTTTTATCAGAGCTACTCAATACTGACCCTGCAGCCCAAACAGGTTAACACCCCGGCCATCCTACAATCTATGCTTGATGCCCTCAAACTCTCACAAATTATCAATGAACCCACACAGGTACAACCCCAAATCCATAAACACGGGCACCCTCATAGATATCATCCTAACCAAATTGCCCTCCAAATATACCTCTGCTGTTTTCAACCAAGATCTCAGCGATCACTGCCACATTGCCTGCATCCGTAATGGGTCTGCGGTCAAACGACCACCCCTCATCACTGTCAAAGGCTCCCTAAAACACTTCAGTGAGCAGGCCTTCCTAATTGACCTGGCCCGGGTATCCTGGAAGGATGTTGACCTCATCCCGTCAGTAGAGGATGCCTGGTCATTCTTTAAAAGTGCCTTCCTCACCATCTTAAATAAGCATGCCCCTTTCAAAAAAATGTAACCAGGAACAGATATAGCCCTTGATTCTCTCCAGACCTGACTGCCCTTGACCAGCACAAAAACATCCTGTGCCGTTCTGCATTATCATCGAATAGCCCCTGTGATATGCAACTTTTCAGGGAAGTTAGGAACAAATATACACAGGCAGTCAGGAAAGTTAAGGCTAGCTTTTTCAAGCAGACATTTGCATCCTGTAGCACAAACTCAAAAACAGTTCTGTGACACTGTAAAGTCCATGGAGAATAAGAGCACCTCCTCCCACCTGCCCACTGCACTGAGGATAGGAAACACTGTCACCACCGATAAATCCACTATAATTGAGAATTTCAATAAGCATTTTTCTACGGCTGGCCATGCTTTCCACCTGGCTACCCCACCCCGGTCAACATCCCTGCACTCTCCACAGCAACTCGCCCAAACCTCCCCATTTCTCCTTCACCCAAATCCCAAATAGCTGATGTTCTTTATTAAAGAACTGCAAAACCTGGACCCCTACAAATCAGCCTGGCTAGACAATCTGGACCCTCTCTTTTTAAAATGATCTGTCGAAATTGTTGCAACCCCTAATACTAGCCTGTTCAACCTCTCTTTCGTATCGTCTGAGATTCCCAAAGATTGGAAAGCAGCCGCGATCATCCCCCTCTTCAAAGGGGGAGACACTCTAGACCCAAATTGCTACAGACCTATTTCTATCCTACCCTGCCTTTCTAAGGTCTTCGAAAGCCAAGTCAACAAACAGATTACCGACCATTTCTAATCCCACCGTACCTTCTCCGCTATTCAATCTGGTTTCAGAGCTGGTCAAGGGTGCACCTCAGCCACGCTCAAGTTTCTAAACGATATCATAACCGCCATCGATAAGAGACATTACTGTGCAACCGTATTCATCGACCTGGCCGAGGCTTTTGACTCTGTCAATCACCACATTCTTATTGGCAGACTCAACAGCCTTGGTTTCTCAAATGATTGCCTCGCCTGGTTCACCAACTACTTCTCTGATAGAGTTCAGAGTGTCAAATCGGAGGGCCTGTTGTCCGGACCTCTTGCAGTTTCTATGGGCGTGCCACAGGGTTAAATTCTCGGGCCGACTCTCTTCTCTGTATACATCAATGATGTCCCTCTTGCTGCTGGTGATTCTCTGATCCACCTCTACGCAGACGACACCATTCTGTATACTTCTGGCCCCTCTTTGGACACTGTGTTAACTAACCTCCAGACGAGCTTCAATGCCATACAACTCTCCGTCCGTGGCCTCCAACTGCTCTTAAATGCAAGTAAAACTAAATGCATGCTCTTCAACTGATCACTGCCCGCACCTGCCCGCCCGCCCAGCATCACTACTCTGGACGGTTCTGACTTAGAATATGTGGACAACTACAAATACCTAGGTGTCTGGTTAGACTGTAAACTCTCCTTCCAGACTCATATTAAACATGTCAGGACCCGGTGAGAGAAACAGTCACTAATAGTCGGCAGAACCCAGAAGATGAGGCAGACTCAGCAGTACTAGAGATGGTGGTTTAATAAAAGGACAAGATCTTCAGGCAAAGAATATAAATCCACCACGTCCAAAAATAAAGCCAAGAGGCACAAAATGGATATCCTCCAAAAGACAAAGAAACTCCACAAAGTGGTAAAAACAGCAGGGAAAAACAAACCTCAAAAGACTACTCAAAAATACACAAGCACTAAACCAGAGAACCTCTGGAAAATCCAATAAGATAAATATATGTTCACAACAAGGCTGGGGCTGGGTGCTAACATACAAACACTGAGGAAAGAACTGAGGAACACACAGGGTTTAAATACTAACAAGGGAACGACACACAGGTGCAAACAATAATTAGAGCAAGGAAAAAACAAAAGGTACAAAAAAGGTGCAATGGGGACATCTAGTGACCAAAACCTGAACAGTCCTGGCCAAAACCTGACAAAACATCTCAAATCCAAAATTAAACCTAGAACCGGCTTCGTATTTCGCAACAAAGCAACCTTCACTCATGCTGCCAAACATACCCTCGTAAAACTGACCATCCTACTGATCCTCGACTTCGGCGATGTCATCTATAAAATAGCCTCCAACACTCTACTCAACAAATTTGATGCAGTCTATCACAGTGCCATCCGTTTTGTCACCAAAGCCCCATATATCACCCACCACTGCGACCTGTACGCTCTCGTTGGCTGGCCATCGCTTCATACTCGTCGCCAAACACACTGGCTCCAGGTCATCTACAAGTCTCTGCTAGGTAAAGCCCCGCCTTATCTCAGCTCACTGGTCACCATAGCAACACCCACCCGTAGCACCCACTCCAGCAGGTATGAGGTATCTCACTGGTCACCCCCAAAGCCAATTCCTCCTTTGGCCGCCTTTCCTTCCAGTTCTCTGCTGCCAATGACTGGAACGAACTGCAAAAATTACTGAAGCTGGAGACCCATATCTCCCTCACTAGCTTTAAGCACCAGCTGTCAGAGCAGCTCACAGATCACTGCACCTGTCCATAGCTCATCTGTAAATAGCCCATCTAACTACCTCATCAACCATCCTGTATTTATTTATTTATCTTGCTCCTTTGCACCCCAGTATCTCTACTTGCACATTCATCTTCTGCACATCTATAATTCCAGTGTCTAATTGCTATATTGTAATTACTTCGCCACCATGGCCTATTTATTGCCTTACCTCCCTTATCTTACCTCATTTGCACTCACAGGTTTTTATTTTCTTCAACTGTATTATTGACTGTATGTTTGTTTATTCCATGTGTAACTCTGTGTTGTTGTATGTGTCGAACTGCTGTCCTTTATCTTGGCCAGGTCGCAGAACAAAAGAGAAGACCTAGAAATCTTTTGACCAGACAGTACAGCTGTTCCATTAACCAATTTAACCTCCTGTAGTTCTATTTGTTGTGTTAACCTGTCTGTTCTCGCTGTTTCTGTCTGTCTGCAGTGACGTTGTTGGACTCCATGTCTGCTCTGGGAGACCTGGGCTGGGAGGCATACCCTGCAGAGGGGGTGAGTAACACTGTGACGTCTGAGGCAGCCATACGGGATCCCTTCAACCCCGATCCACACGCGCACACACACAGACACACAGCGGGAGAGAGAGACAGAGAGAGAGAGGGGGAGAGCGAGAAATAAAAAGAAAGAGAGAGAGATGTATGACCAAATATATGACCATATTAGAGACTCGTATTTCCCTCAAATTACACAGACCCACAAAGAATTTTAAATCAAATCCAATTTTGATAAACTCCCATATCTATTGGGTGAAATATCACAGTGTGCCATCCCAGCAGCAAGATTTGTGACCTGTTGCCACAAGAAAAGGTCAAGCAGTGAAGAACAAACACCGTTGTAAATACAACCCATATTTATGTTTATTTATTTTCCCTTTTGTACTTTAACTATCTTCACATTGTTACAAAACTCTATATAACCATAATATGACATTTGAAATGTCTCTAGTCCTTTGGAACTTTTGTGAGTGTAATGTTTACTGTTAATTACTGATTGTTTATTATCCATTTCACTTGCTTTAGCAATGTAAACATGTGTTTCCCATGCCAATGAAGGCCTTTGAATTTTGAGAGAGAGAGAGAGAGAGAGAGAGGGAGAGAGAGGGAGAGCGAGTGAGGGAAAGAGCGAGAAGGAGAGAGAGAGAGAGAGAGAGAGAGAGAGAGAGAGAGAGAGAGAGAGAGAGAGAGAGAGAGAGATGACTTCTAGCTATATCTGGAGTCTGGAGGGGGAATTTACAAATTATTCGCTGGCTTCATTTTTTTGCCAGCCGCGATTTGGGTAGGGGGTGCATATTGTTATGTAACACCGGCGTTGGGTTGTGTAACAGGTTGTGATTTGGGTAGGGGGTGCATATTGTTATGTAACAAAGGCGTTGGGTTGTGTAACAGGCTGTGATTTGGGGAGGGGGTGCATATTGTTATGTAACACCGGTGTTGGGTTGTGTAACAGGCTGTGATTTGGGGAGGGGGTGCATATTGTTATGTAACGCCGGCGTTGGGTTGTGTAACAGGCTGTGATTTGGGAAGGGGGTGCATATTGTTATGTAACGCCGGCGTTGGGTTGTGTAACAGGGTGTGATTTGGGCAGGGGGTGCATAGTGTTATGTAACACCGGCGTTGGGTTTTGTAATAGGCTGTGATTTGGGGAGGGGGATGCATATTGTTATGTAACACCGGCGTTGGGTTGTGTAACAGGCTGTGATTTGGGCAGGGGGTGCATATTGTTATGTAACACCGGCGTTGGGTTGTGTAACAGGCTGTGATTTGGGGAGGGGGTGCATATTGTTATGTAACACCGGCGTTGGGTTGTGTAACAGGCTGTGATTTGGGGAGGGGGTGCATATTGTTATGTAACACCGGCGTTGGGTTGTGTAACAGGCTGTGATTTGGGGAGGGGGTGCATATTATTATGTAACACCGGCGTTGGGTCGTGTAACAGGCTGTGATTTGGGGAGGGGGTGCATATTGTTATGTAAACCCGGAGTTGGGTTGTGTAACAGGCTGTGATTTGGGGAGGGGGTGCATATTGTTATGTAACACCGGCGTTGGGTCGTGTAACAGGCTGTGATTTGGGGAGGGGGTGCATATTGTTATCTAACACCGGCGTTGGGTCGTGTAACAGGCTGTGATTTGGGGAGGGAGTGCATATTGTTATGTAACACCGGCGTTGGGTTGTGTAACAGGCTGTGATTTGGGGAGGGGGTGCATATTGTTATGTAACACCGGCATTGGGTTGTGTAACAGGCTGTGATTTGGGGAGGGGGTGCATATTGTTATGTAACACTGGCGTTGGGTTGTGTAACAGGCTGTGATTTGGTGAGGGGTTGCATGTTGTTATGTAACACCGGCATTGGGTTGTGTAACAGGCTGTGATTTGGGGAGGGGTTGCATGTTGTTATGTAACACTGGCGTTGGGATGTGTAACAGGCTGTGATTTGGGGAGGGGGTGCATATTGTTATCTAACACCGGCATTGGGTTGTGTAACAGGCTGTGATTTGGGGAGGGGGTGCATATTGTTATGTAACACCGGCGTTGGGTTGTGTAACAGGCTGTGATTTGGGGAGGGGGTGCATATTATTATGTAACACCGGCGTTGGGTCGTGTAACAGGCTGTGATTTGGGGAGGGGGTGCATATTGTTATGTAAACCCGGCGTTGGGTTGTGTAACAGGCTGTGATTTGGGGAGGGGGTGCATATTGTTATGTAACACCGGTGTTGGGTTGTGTAACAGGCTATGATTTGGGGATGGGGTGCATATTGTTATGTAACACCGGCGTTGGGTTGTGTAACAGGCTGTGATTTGGGCAGGGGGTGCATATTGTTATGTAAACCCGGCGTTGGGTTGTGTAACAGGCTGTGATTTGGGGGGGGGGTGCATATTGTTATGTAACACCGGCGTTGGGTTGTGTAACAGGCTGTGATTTGGGGAGGGGGTGCATATTGTTATGTAACACCGGCGTTGGGTTGTGTAATAGGCTGTGATTTGGGGAGGGGGATGCATATTGTTATGTAACACCGGCGTTGGGTTGTGTAACAGGCTGTGATTTGGGCAGGGGGTGCATATTGTTATGTAACACCGGCGTTGGGTTGTGTAATAGGCTGTGATTTGGGGAGGGGGATGCATATTGTTATGTAACACCGGCGTTGGGTTGTGTAACAGGCTGTGATTTGGGCAGGGGGTGCATATTGTTATGTAACACCGGCGTTGGGTTTTGTAATAGGCTGTGATTTGGGCAGGGGGTGCATATTGTTATTTAAACCCGGCGTTGGGTTGTGTAACAGGCTGTGATTTGGGGAGGGGGTGCATATTGTTATGTAACACCGGCGTTGGGTTGTGTAACAGGCTGTGATTTGGGTAGGGGGTGCATATTATTATGTAACACCGGCGTTGGGTTGTGTAACAGGCTGTGATTTGGGGAGGGGGTGCATATTGTTATGTAACACCGGTGTTGGGTTGTGTAACAGGCTATGATTTGGGGAGGGGGTGCATATTGTTATGTAACTCTGGCGTTGGGTTGTGTAACAGGCTGTGATTTGGGGAGGGGTTGCATATTGTTATGTAACACTGGCGTTGGGTTGTGTAACAGGCTGTGATTTGGGGACGGGGTGCATATTGTTATGTAACACCGGCGTTGGGTTGTGTAACAGGCTGTGATTTGGGCAGGGGGTGCATATATTTATGTAACACCGGCATTGGGTTGTGTAACAGGCTGCTGTGAAGGCAACAACCCAGGGAGTATCAGAATGCCAGAATGATGCCTCGTTAAAACACAAGAGAGGAATGGAGAGAAGGAGTGAATGAATGAACGAATGAATGAATGAATGAATGAATGAATGAATGAATGAATGAATGAATGAATGAATGAAAAGGCATTCGGCAAGAAATTACATAGGGATGTAACCGTAGAAACCAGCTGAAGAGAAAGAGAGAGCTGAAATCTTGAGTGTTTCCTTTCTTTAACTGACGGCACCTCCATTGAATAGATTTCAGTGTGATTTCTACAACCTGATAGTTTGCTGACAACACCAAAGTTGTGGGTTCTAGCATTAAAATACTACATGCTACATGTTAAACAACTTAAAATAAAATACATATTTCAAATAGTTGAGGGAAGCTTGATTGCGACCTCAATCAAACATTTGACAGTTTGACGTACACTGTATGTATTTGACCCAAGTGTGGATAACAGTTTGATAAAGACCACAGTATCTAACACCCATCTTGATGATTCAAGGCTCCTGCTTTGTGCCACTGGCTGAGTGCTTAAGATAGGAGAAGAGTTACAGGTACTTACATCAGATGACAAAGGACACACAGGCTGGCTGAGTCACTCCACAGCAACAGAAGATATCAACAGGCTGGCTGAGTTACTCCACAGAAACAGGAGATAACAACATGCTGGCTGAGTCACTCCAGAGAAACAGGAGATAACAAAAGGCATGATGATATCCTCCTTACCTGTATTACCCTGCCTGAGGTAACCTGAGGAAATAGAGTAAGAGAGAGAGAGAAATGAGGGTGGAGAGAGAGTGAGGGATATATATATATATATATATATACAGTTGAAGTCGGAGGTTTACATACACTTAGGTTGGAGTCATTAAATCTCATTTTTAAATCATCCACACATGTCTTGTTAACTTCTCTTGGGTAGGGGGCAGCATTTGGAATTTTGGATGAAAAGCATGCCCAAATTAAACTGCCAGCTACTCATCCCCAGAAGATAAGATATGCATATCATTAGTAGATTTGGATAGAAAACACTCTGAAGTTTCTAAAACTGTTTGAATCATGCCTGTGAGTATAACATAACTTATTTAGCAGGCGAAACCCCGAGGACAAACCATTCAGAATCTTTTTTTTTTAGGTCACTCTCTTTTCCATTTTCATTGGGAAACCAGATTTCTAAGGGACCTTGCAGTTCCTACCGCTTCCACTGGATGTCAACAGTATTTAGAAATTGGTTGAGGTTATTCCTTTGTGTAATGAAGAAGTACGGCCATCTTGAAGGAGGGTCACTCGAAGTGTCCTGTTTGTTAGAAGCGCATGACCAGAAAGCTAGTGTCGTGTCTTTGGCTGTGCCGGATTAAGTGTGATGACATGCTATTCTATAAAATCCTTTCTCCGTAATAACTATTACCTGATTGAGCTAATCATGTAAATGTAATTAACTAGAAAGTCGGGGCACCACAAAATAATATTTATAGAGCTGTTATCTTCTGAATAAACTCTTAAAGACCTGTAATATTTTACATCAATAGCAGTCAATATTAATCGTCACCTTATTTCAGTCTCATCTGAAAGTTGTAAATTCTTGGTTATCTTCACGAACCCTGGCTAACAAGTTGAATCAGCAATACAAAATTGGGTTTAATTATTTATTTACTAAATACCTAACTAATCACACAGAATTACACATACACATAATTAATCATAACTTGATTACAAATTACGTCATAAAGGAAAACGTCCCTAGCGGGCGGAACAGATATGACAGCTTGTTACACAAAAGAAAAGGGTCTGGGTTTGAGTGAAAGAGCGGGAAGACTGAGGAACAAAGGGCGAAGCTGTGCTATCGTAAATACAATATCTTATGCATTCTAAATTACCGCCCATTTGGAAAAGGAAAATGCAATAAATATTTTCTCTGAGCTGCGCTTCGGTAGGTTGGTGGTAGATGGAAGGCCGTGTTGCCCAACCGAGTCCTTTGAAGAATGTCTCTGGTGGTCAATTGGGTACGTTGTAGTAACGTCGTTGTGTGGTAGATGGGATACTCTGTCTGTCCTATCCTAATTTACGTTTGCAGCTGCTGTTGCTAACTCAACGTCTAGGAGGTATCACTTCTATAGTGAATAAGAGTTCAAAGTTCATACCGTTCGCAACCAAAGCTCACGCTGATGTTGGCTTCGTTCTGTAGTTATTATCTGAACCATTCTGACATCGGACCGTCGTCCTCACATCCTCGGGAACAGATGGTTAAATTTTCGTCAATGGCTTATATAGTGGAGGGAGAAAAGGGGTGTGTTTCATAATTTACAACCTAGGTCTCTTCACGTGGGCGGGCCACTGAGTTGGGCCTAATTGACTCATGAAAACCCAATTCTCACATTTTAGAAGCTAAAATCACATTTCATCCCATCACGACTAATTTCATATTCAAACACTTGAATTGAACAACAATTCCATGTGAATCGGATAACTCTGATGTGTAGACTTTCTACAGTAGAGTTTATGTCATTCTATCATTGATGAGAATGTGCCAGATGACAACCGAACTGACATAATATACCTTAAGTACCACCGCATATGTTCAATTGGTCGGATTACCAGAATATAGCTCATTTCCCCCCAACTTCTGATGTTCCCAGAATCTCTATGTTAACCAAGGGGTTTTCTAATGTCACATCAGTAGAGTAGGGAGAGGAAAAAGGGGGGAAGAGGTATTTATGACTGTCATAAACGTACCCCCAGGCCAAAGTCATGACACTAGCTACATTTGGTTTTAATCCTGTTTTGAACACAGATCATCCCGTCTTCAATTTTCTTGATTATTTACGTTAAAAAATACCTAAAGTTGTATTGCAAAAGTAGTTAGACATTTTTGGGCAAAGTTTACAGGTAACCTTTGAGATATTTTGTAGTCACGTTTCACAATTTGGAACCGGTGTTTTTCTGGATCAAACGCGCCAAATAAATGGACATTTTGGATATATATCGACGGCTTTAATCGAACAAAAGGACCATTTGTGATGTTAATGGGACATATTGGAGTGCCAACAACAGAAGCTCGTCAAAGGGAAGGCATGAATTATATTTTTGTGTCGCGCCTGCAGGGTTGAAATATGCTTCTCTCTCTTTGTTTACAATGGTGCTATCCTCAGATAATAGCATCGTTTGCTTTCGCCGAAAAACCTATTTGAATTCTGACATGGTGGCTGGATTCACAACCAGTGTAGCTTTAATTTGGTATCTTTCATGTGTGATTTAATGAAAGTTAGATTTTTATAGTAAATTTTATAGTCCCACATACCCTAGTGAGGTTAACAAACTATAGTATTGGCAAGTCGGTTAGGACATCTACTTTGTGCATGACACAAGTAATTTTTCTAACAATTGTTTACAGACAGATTATTTCACTTATAATTCACTGTGTCACAATTCCAATGGGTCAGAAGTTTACATACACTAAGTTGACTGTGCCTTTAAACAGCTTGGAAAATTCCAGAAAATTATGTCATGGCTTTAGAAGCTTCTGATAGGCTAATTGACATAATTTGAGTCAATTGGAGGTGTACCTGTGGATGTATTTCAAGGCCTACCTTCAAACTAAGTGCCTCTTTGCTTGACATCATGGGAAAATCAAAAGAAATCAGCCAAGACCTCAGAAAAACATTTGTGGACCTCCACAAGTCTGGTTCATCCTTGGGAGCAATTTCCAAACACGCGAAGGTACCACGGTCATCTGTTTTCAAACAACAGTACGCAAGTATAAACACCATGGGACCACGCAGCTGTCATACCGCTCAGGAAGGAGACGCCTTCTGTCTCTTAGAGATGAACGCACTTTGGTGCGAAAAGTGCAAATCAATCCCAGAACAACAGCAAAGGACCTTGTGAACCTGCTGGAGGAAACAGGTACAAAAGTATCTATATCCACAGTAAAACGAGTCCTATATCGACATAACATGAAAGGCCACTCAGCAAGGAAGAAGCCACTGCTCCAAAACTGCCATAAAAAAAGCCAGACTATGTTATTTTTTTCAGAGACAATGACAAACACCTGCCTCTGATTGAGAACCATATTAGGCCAAACAACAAACCCAACATAGAAACACAAAACATAGAATGCCCACCCAGCTCACGTCTTGACCAACTAAACAAAGACTAAACAAAGGAAATAAGGTCAGGAACGTGACAGGCAGCTAGAAAGCCGGTGACGTCGACCACCGAACGCCGCCCGAACAAGGAGAGGGATCGACTTCGGCGGAAGTCGTGACACAAACCAAAACAAAGGCAGAGTCTTCTCATGCTTTGTTGACTTCAAAAATGCTTCTGACTTAATTTGGCATGAGGGCCTGCTATACAAATTGATAGAAAGTTGTGTTTTGGGAAAAACATACAACATTATAAAATCCATGTACACAACAACAAGTGTGCAGTTAAAATAGGCCAAAAAAACACACATTTCTTTCCACAGGGCCATGGGGTGAGACAGGGATGTACCTTAAGCCCACCCTCTTCAACATAAATATCAACGAATTACAGAGGGCACTCGAACAGTCTGCAGAAACTGGCCTCAGCCTACTAGAATCTGAAGTCAAATGTCTACTGTTTGCTGGTGCTTCTGTCCCCAACCAAGGAGGGCCTACAGCAGCACCTAGAAGTTCTGCACAGATTCTGTCAGACCTGGGCCCTGACAGTAAATCTCAGTAAGACCAAAATAATGGTGTTCTATAAAAGGTCCAGATTCCAGGACCACAAATACACATTCCATCTAGACACTGTTGCCCTAGATTTGATTGTATTTGATTTTAGAGCACACAAAAAACTATACATACCTCGGCCTAAACATCAGCACCACAGGTAACTTCCACAAAGCTGTGAACGATCTGAGAGACAAGAAGGGCCTTTTATGCCATCAACAGGAACATAACATGACATACCAATTAGGATCTGGCAAAAAATTATTGAATCAGTTATCGAACCCATTGCCCTTTATGGTTGTGAGGTCTGGGGTCTGCTCACCAACCAATAATTCACAAAATGAGACACACACCAAATTGAGACATTGCATACAGAATTCTGCAAAAATATCCTCTGTGTGCAACGTAAACCACCAAATAATGCATGCAGAGCAGAATAAGGCCAATAACTGCTAATTATTAAAATCCAGAAAATAGCTGTTCAATTCTACCACCGCCTAAAAGGAAGCGATTCCTGAACCTTCCATAATAAAGCCATCACCTACAGAGAGATGAACCTGGAGAAGAGTCCCCTAAGCAAGCTGGTCCTGGGACTCTGTTCACAAAGACAAACAGACCCCACAGAGCCCCAGGACAGCAACACAAATAGACCAAACCAAATAAGAAGAAAACAAAAAGATTATTACGTGACACATTGGAAACAATTAACAAAAATTAGAGCAAACTAGAATGCTATTTGGCGCTAAACAGAGAGTACACAATGGAAGAATAGCTGACCACTGTGACTGACCCAAAATTAAGTAAAGCTTTGACTATGTACAGACTCAGTGAGCATTGCTAAGGCAGACCTGGCTCTTAAGTGAAGACAGGCTATGTGTACACTGCCAACAAAATGAGGTGGAAACTG
Organism: Salvelinus alpinus; assembly: GCF_045679555.1. Lineage (NCBI taxonomy): Eukaryota > Metazoa > Chordata > Actinopteri > Salmoniformes > Salmonidae > Salvelinus > Salvelinus alpinus. The sequence goes on along the minus strand of NC_092108.1, from coordinate 17,258,032 downwards.
AGCTGACTTCCTAACCTCCTGCCAAATGTATGACCATATTAGAGACACATATTTCCCTCACATTACACAGACCCACAAAGAATTCCAAAACAAATCCAATTTTGATAAACTCCTATATCTATTGGGTGAAATATCACAGTGTGCCATCCCAGCAGCAGGATTTTTGACCTGTTGCCACAAGAAAAGGGCAACCAGTGCAGAAGAAACACCATTGTAAAAACAACCCACGTTTATGTTTATTTATTTTCCCTTTTGTACTTTAACTATTTGCACTTCGCTACAACACTGTATATATACATAATAAAATGGCAATCAGTGAAGAACAAACACCATTGTAAAGACAAACCATATTTATTTATTTTCCATTTTGTACTTTATCCATTTGCACATCGCTACAGCACTGTATATAGACATAATATGACATTTGAAATGTCTTTATTCTTTTGGAACTTGTGTGAGTGTAATATTTACTGTTCATTTCACTTTTGTTTATCCATTTCACTTGCTTTGGCAATCTAAACATATGTTTCCTATTCCAATAAATCCCCTTTAATTGAATTGAGATAGAGAGAGAGATAGAGAAAGGAGAGGGGGATGGAGGGAGGGAAGATGGGAGAGAAAGAGATACACATTTAGAGTTGAATGGTGCAAGATAAACATCAAGTTTAATTAAGCAGCAGTTATAACCAAACCATTTCCATGCATACATCTTTTCACGGCTTTTCTTTCTTTCAAGAAACAAACGTTTAGGCTGTCACAGAGTCCTACTGGTGGCAGCGACTCTATGAAACTGAGACACACATTATAGACTTCACTCCCCCTCTCTCACTCTCCAGGATAACAGAGGGAAGATAGTGGGAAATTGGGGGATAAGGGAGACATTTAACATTTGTCATTTAGCAGACCATCTTATCCAGAGCATCAACAGATTTTTCACTTAGTCCGCTCGGCTACCTGCCCTCGGAGAGAGCGCTCGAGAGAGAGAAGTATAGCTGAGGCACTGAGCAGAGAGACTTCCTTGATTGTGTATGGAGCTGTTTCAATTTGAAGGAATCTGTTCATTGTCAGACTGTTTGGTCTAGTGGCCACGTGGATTTCTTTACAGTCCCTCTACCTAAGGAATTGTTCACTTTACTGCTTAGATTCATTTGCTTTAATCTAAATCACCATATCCTTTCCACAGCTTTTTTTTATGTTGAACTGTAGCATAGTCCTGAAAGACCTTTAAGGAGAGCTGTGAGGGACCTGTTAATCTCTCGTGGACAGACTACGTAAACATAAATGGTGTCGAGCATCTGACCAAATTACGCAAGATTTTAGTTCTGGGTTAAATGAGAATAGGGACCTGTAAGATTCTAACAAACCGGTAGCATAAAATTATACTTATCAATGTTTTATGTCTGTTGTTTCCTCCCACACCAATAAATATGAGAAAATCAACCAAACACCTAACTCAAACACCATACTGTGTAAGGTTCTGCTTTTCTTTTCTTAGTCAACCTTGTGTTCTTTTTCTTTGTGTTCTTGAATGTAGCCCTGTTTCTTTGTTCTGGAACGTAGCCCTGTCTTTCATTTTTGTTCATTGATTTCACCTGTGTTTGTTTCTCACCTGGTCTCATCAGCTCCCTATTTAGTTCAGTTCTTTCTGTGAGATATTGTTTGTTTTTGACTGCCTACCTGTGTTTGACCATAGCCTGCGACCACGATTCCTGCCTTCTGCGGCTTAATAAACATCTTAATAAACAAGCCTTAATAAACATCTGCCGCGCTCTGCGCGTGCATCTTCACCTCTTTTCTCCCTGAGTATTCAGTACATAGTGTTTGCTTTCAATCTAAACAAAATAATTCTGAAATGATGAATATGGATGATGCTGTCCAATTTTCCCACCAGTGTTTGGTAGGAAAATACTATTTTTGTGAACCAGAGAGAACTATTTAGACAGGTTGGAGGGTTTAGACACTCTCTCTCAATCATCACACACACACAATCAGTGAAACTGTTGCTATAGCGATGGCAGTTTGGTCTGACTTCTAATTAGCATTCTGGACTAAACTTTAATCTCTGAGTGTTCCAATCCCTTGGCCAATCACAATGAAACTGACCCGATTGCTTTGAAGTGTGGCAAAACTGTTGGATCAGGGCTTGGGTTCAACCAATCATTCAACCCTCGCAATAATCTGGTAGTTACAGATACTTACACACAATTGGTCATCAAACTCAAACAACGTCTGTCAGAGAGAAAAGAGTAGGGGAGGGGGCGATCCCAAGAAATTAATAAAGATATGGGCAGTGTGTAACTGTTTTCTATCCCTCGGCAGAAACGCCCCCGTTGTGTGACATAAATGGGTCGCTCAGACTCCGGCACACATCTGGCTTTGGGCGGGCCATATTAAGTCTGACCAGCGGGGGTTAAGTGGCGGTGGATTGAGTCCGAGAGACAGCTATCCAGCCGAGGCCATATCTGAACGGTGGAAATGTCTGTCTCTGTGACCTGCCTGCAGATTCCGGGGTCAGAGTTCAATTAAATAATCCCCCTCATATGAAACACAGGATCCAGAGACCTACATACTGCTCCTCCTGCTCCACACTCTCAACGTCAGCTCTGAGAGAAATAAACAAAACGTCATAAAGCACTCCTTATCCCTCAATAACTTTGAAGATGCTAAGGGGGACTCTGCTTCAGTCTGTTGTAGTACTTTGTGTGAAATGCGTCCAGCTTTTGCCTGCTTGTCGTCCCATCAAGTTAAATGACCCTCAAAATCAGAGCATTGGCTTCCTAGTCACAAACTCCCTCGTCTTTCTCTCTCCTGTCTTCACCTTCCCTCTTTCTATCTTCCTCTTCCCTGTCTCTTTCCTGTCTCTTCCCTGTCTCAAACTGCTTCGTCACCCCCCGCCCCAACACTCTATGCATCCCATCCGAGTCAAATGACAGGGAAAGTTTCACAGTTTCCTTGACCAGAAAATTACGACTGTGTGAGATTTACATGCTGAAATGTGATATGTGTTCGTCAATCATTAGTCTATACAATGAGGTGGTCTGTGCATCTCCTCACCCCAAATTAGATTCATACTGAGATGGCTCGTTGTGTGTGTGTGTTTGTGTGAGTGAGTGTGTGTGTGTGCGTGCGTTCATACGTAAATGCGCTTGTGTGTATGTATGCGCACGTGTGTGTTTTAACCTGGCTGTCTGCCTCCCCTCTTTGGTCTCTGAAACTCTATGAAACCACGCTGGTTTATTTTCCTTTCCTTGAAGGAATAGAAATGTTTTCTCTCATGCGAGAAGTGTTCTCACTTACTGCTCTGAGCACGAGTGGAAACAGATGGCAACAGATGATGGGAGACAAAGTAGCTCTGTGTCTCTCTCTCTGTCTCTCTCTGTGTCTCTCTCTGTCTCTCTCTCTCTGTGTCTCTCTCTGTCTCTCTCTCTCTCTGTCTCTCTCTCTCTCTGTCTCTCTCTCTCTCTCTTTCTCTCTCTCTCTGTGTCTCTCTCTCTCTCAAATCAAATCAAATCAAATTGTATTGGTCACATACACACGGTTAGCAGATGTTAATGTGAGTGTAACGAAATGCTGTGCTTCTAGTTCTGACTGTGCAGTCATATCTAACAAGTAATCTAACAATTCCACAACAACTACCTTATACACACAAGTGTAAAGGAATGAATAAGAATATGTACATAAAAATATATGGATGAGCGATGGCCGTGCAGCATAGGCAAGATGCAGTAGATGGTATAGAGTACAGTATACATATGAGATGAGTAATGTAGGGTATGTAAACATTATATAAAGTGGCATTGTTTAAAGTGACTAGAGATACATTTATTACATCCAATTTTTCCATTATTAAAGTGGCTAGAGTTGAGTCAGTATGTTGGCAGCAGCCACTCAATGTTAGTGATGGCTGTTTAACAGTCTGATGGCCTTGAGATAGAAGCTATTTTTCAGTCTCCCGGTCCCAGCTTTGATTTTTTATTTATTTTTTATTTTTTATTTATTTCACCTTTATTTAACCAGGTAGGCTAGTTGAGAACAAGTTCTCATTTGCAACTGCGACCTGGCCAAGATAAAGCATAGCAGTGTGAACAGACAACACAGAGTTACACATGGAGTAAACAATAAACAAGTCAATAACATGGTAGAAAAAAAGAGAATCTATATACAATGTGTGCAAAAGGCATGAGGTAGGCAATAAATCGAATAATTACAATTTAGCAGATTAACACTGGAGTGATAAATCATCAGATGATCATGTGCAAGAAGAGATACTGGTGTGCAAAAGAGCAGAAAAGTAAATAAATAAAAGCAGTATGGGTGGTGAGGTAGGTAAATTGGGTGGGTAGTTTACAGATGGACTATGTACAGCTGCAGCGATCGGTTAGCTGCTCGGATAGCAGATTTTTAAAGTTGTTGAGGGAGATAAAAGTCTCCAACTTCAGAGATTTTTGCAATTCGTTCCAGTCGCAGGCAGCAGAGAACTGGAAGGAAAGGCGTCCAAATGAGGTTTTAGCTTTAGGGATGATCAGTGAGATACACCTGCTGGAGCGCGTGCTGCGGGTGGGTGTAGCCATCGTGACCAGTGAACTGAGATAAGGCGGCACTTTACCTAGCATAGCCTTGTAGATGACCTGGAGCCAGTGGGTCTGACGACGAACATGTAGCGAGGGCCAGCCGACTAGGGCATACAGGTCGCAGTGGTGGGTCGTATAAGGTGCTTTAGTAACAAAACGAATGGCACTGTGATAAACTGCATCCAGTTTGCTGAGTAGAGTGTTGGAAGCTATTTTGTAGATGACATCGCCGAAGTCGAGGATCGGTAGGATAGTCAGTTTTACTAGGGTAAGTTTGGCGGCGTGAGTGAAGGAGGCTTTGTTGCGGAATAGAAAGCCGATTCTTGATTTGATTTTGGATTGTAGATGTTTGATATGAGTCTGGAAGGAGAGTTTGCAGTCTAGCCAGACACCTAGGTACTTATAGATGTCCACATATTCTAGGTCGGAGCCGTCCAGGGTGGTGATGCTAGTCGGGCGTGCGGGTGCAGGCAGCGAACGGTTGAAAAGCATGCATTTGGTTTTACTAGCGTTTAAGAGCAGTTGGAGGCCACGGAAGGAGTGTTGTATGGCATTGAAGCTCGTTTGGAGGTTAGATAGCACAGTGTCCAAGGAAGGGCCGGAAGTATATAGAATGGTGTCGTCTGCGTAGAGGTGGATCAGGGAATCGCCCGCAGCAAGAGCAACATCATTGATGTATACAGAGAAAAGAGTCGGCCCGAGAATTGAACCCTGTGGTACCCCCATAGAGACTGCCAGAGGACCGGACAACATGCCCTCCGATTTGACACACTGAACTCTGTCTGCAAAGTAGTTGGTGAACCAGGCAAGGCAGTCATTAGAAAAACCGAGGCTACTGAGTCTGCCGATAAGAATATGGTGATTGACAGAGTCGAAAGCCTTGGCCAGGTCGATGAAGACGGCTGCACAGTAATGTCTTTTATCGATGGCGGTTATGATATCGTTTAGTACCTTGAGCGTGGCTGAGGTGCACCCGTGACCGGCTCGGAAACCGGATTGCACAGCGGAGAAGGTACGGTGGGATTCGAGATGGTCAGTGATCTGTTTGTTGACTTGGCTTTCGAAGACCTTAGATAGGCAGGGCAGGATGGATATAGGTCTGTAACAGTTTGGGTCCAGGGTGTCTCCCCCTTTGAAGAGGGGGATGACCGCGGCAGCTTTCCAATCCTTGGGGATCTCAGATGATACGAAGGAGAGGTTGAACAGGCTGGTAATAGGGGGTGCGACAATGGCGGCGGACAGTTTCAGAAATAGGGGGTCCAGATTGTCAAGCCCAGCTGATTTGTATGGGTCCAGGTTTTCCAGCTCTTTCAGAACATCTGCTATCTGGATTTGGGTAAAGGAGAAGCTGGGGAGGCTTGGGCGAGTAGCAGCGGGGGGGGCGGGGCTGTTGGCCAAGGTTGGAGTCGCCAGGAGGAAGGCATGGCCAGCCATTGAGAAATGCTTGTTGAAGTCTTCGATTATCACGGATTTATCGGTGGTGACCGTGTTACCTAGCCTCAGTGCAGTGGGCAGCTGGGAGGAGGTGCTCTTGTTCTCCATGGACTTTACAGTATCCCAGAACTTTTTGGAGTTAGAGCTACAGGATGCGAATTTCTGCTTGAAAAAGCTGGCCTTTGCTTTCCTGACTGACTGCGTGTATTGGTTCCTGACTTCCCTGAACAGTTGCATATCGCGGGGGCTCTTCGATGCTATTGCAGTTCGCCACAGGATGTTTTTGTGCTGGTCGAGGGCAGTCAGGTCTGGAGTGAACCAAGGGCTATATCTGTTCTTGGTTCTGCATTTTTTGAACGGAGCATGCTTGTCTAATATGGTGAGGAAGTAACATTTAAAGAATGACCAGGCATCCTCAACTGACGGGATGAGGTCAATATCCTTCCAGGGTACCCGGGCCAGGTCGATTAGAAAGGCCTGCTCGCAGAAGTGTTTTAGGGAGCGTTTGACAGTGATGAGGGGTGGTCGTTTGACCGCGGACCCGTGGCGGATACAGGCAATGAGGCAGTGATCGCTGAGATCTTGATTGAAGACAGCAGAGGTGTATTTGGAGGGCAGGTTGGTCAGGATAATGTCTATTAGGGTGCCCATGTTTACGGATTTAGGGTTGTACCTGGTGGGTTCCTTGATGATTTGTGTGAGATTGAGGGCATCAAGCTTGGATTGTAGGACTGCTGGGGTGTTAAGCATATCCCAGTTTAGGTCACCTAACAGAACAAACTCTGAAGCTAGATGGGGAGCGATCAATTCACAGATGGTGTCCAGGGCACAGCTGGGAGCTGAGGGGGGTCGGTAGCAGGCGGCAACAGTGACAGACTTATTTCTGGAGAGATTAATTTTTAAAATTAGAAGTTCGAACTGTTTGGACATAGACCTGGAAAGTATGACAGAACTTTGCAGGCTATCTCTGCAGTAGATTGCAACTCCTCCCCCTTTGGCAGTTCTATCTTGACGGAAAGTGTTATAGTTGGGTATGGAAATCTCCGAATTTTTGGTGGCCTTCCTAAGCCAGGATTCGGACACGGCAAGGACATCAGGATTGGCAGAGTGTGCTAAAGCGGTGAGTAAGGCAAACTTAGGGAGGAGGCTTCTGATGTTGACATGCATGAGGCCAAGGCTTTTTCGATCACAGAAGTCAACAAATGAGGGTGACTGGGGACATGCAGGGCCTGGGTTTACCTCCACATCACCCGAGGAACAGAGGAGTAGTAGGATGAGGGTGCGGCTAAAGGCTATCAAAACTGGTCGCCTAGAGCGTTGGGGACAAAGAATAAAAGGAGCAGATTTATGGGCGTGGTAGAATAGATTCTGGGCATAATGTGCAGACAGGGGTATGGAGGGGCGCGGGTACAGCGGAGGCAAGCCCAGGCACTGGGTGATGATAAGAGAGGTTGTATCTCTGGACATGCTGGTCTCAATGGGTGAGGTCACCGCATGTGTGGGGGGTGGGACAAAGGGGGTATCAGAGGTACGGAGAGTGGAACTACAGGGTCCATTGCAAACCAAAACAATGATAATGAAAACTAGCCTGAACAACAGTATGCAAGGCATATTGATATTTGAGAGAGACATACAATAAGGCATAAAGTGATTGCAGGTCTTGATTGGGAGAGCTAGCTAAAACAACAGGTAAGATAACAGCAGCAATAACAGGGTGCTAGTCTAACACAGCAACAACAGGTAAAAATGGCGACGACTAGGCAGAGAGGGTCGGATTAACTACACACAGATCCTGAGTTAAAGCACAGAGCCGACAGATAAAACACAAATAAACAGAATGGAGTACCGTGAATTAATGGACAGTCAAGCATGCATCAGCTATGTAGCCAAGTGATCATAGTGTCCAGGGGGCAGCCGTAGATGGAGCAGGGAGGCCTCCACTAAGCTAGCACGCGGCGTTTAAAGTTAGTAGCCCGGGGGGTGGTCTGCTCAGACGGAGGGGGTCTGCTCAGACGTGGTCGTGTCGACAGAGAATCCAGAGAATCCAAGCCGAATGGCGAAAGAGAGGTTGTGAATTGTAGAATTGTGTTTGCTAACTGGTGCTAGCTTCGTGGCAGTGGCGCTAACTGCGCTAGCTGCAAGCTAGCTGTGAGGATCAGAAGTAGTGGCTCAGGGATTACGGCAGGAATCCGGCGTTGTTGTCGAGAGACAGTCCGATGCTGGTAAATTGGTGAGTAATATCCAGGCTAAATACAGGGCTGGTGTCTGTGCAGAAGGTAAAAGCTACTAGCAGCGGCAAAAAAATGGCTAAATTAGCTTGTAGCTGATTTAGACCAGTTGTGATGGATTGGCAGGGCTCTGTGTCGGCAAAAAAAAGGTCCAGTCCAATTGGCAAAAGAGGTATTGTAGCCCAAGAGTTCGCTGGTAGACCTCTTCGGCTAGCCGGCAGATGGGCCTAGCTCGAGGCTAGCTCAAGGCTAACTGGTGCTTGCTTCGGGACAGAGGTGTTAGCCAGTAGTAGCCACTCGGTTGCAGCTAGCTAGCTGTGATAATACGGTGTAATTGTCCAGAGCATGCGTCAGGAATCCGGTGATGTGGTAGAGAAAAAGCAGTCCTATATGCTCTGGTGCACCTGTACTGACCTCGCCTTCTGGATGATAGCGGGGTGAACAGGCAGTGGCTCGGGTGGTTGTTGTCCTTGATGATCTTTTTGGCCTTCCTGTGACATCGGGTGGTGTAGGTGCCCTGGAGGGCAGGTACTACCCTCTGGAGAGCCTTGCGGTTGTGGGCGGACCAGTTGCCGTACCAGGCGGTGATACAGCCCGAAAGGATGCTCTCGATTGTGCATCTGTAAAAGTTTTTGAGTGTTTTCGGTGACAAGCCAAATTTCTTCAATCTCCTGAGGTTGAAGAGGCGCTGTTGCGCCTTCTTCACCACGCTGTCTGTGTGGGTGGACCATTTCAGTTTGTCCGTGATGTGTACGCCGAGGAACTTAAAACTTTCCACCTTCTCCACTACTGTCCTGTCGATGTGGATAGGGGGGCTGCTCCATCTGCTGTTTCCTGAAGTCCACGATCATCTCCTTTGTTTTGTTGACGGTGAGTGAGGTTATTTTCCTGACACCACACTCAGAGGGCCCTCTCCTCCTCCCTGTAGGCCGTCTCGTCGTTGTTGGTAATCAACCCTACCACTGTAGTGTCGTCTCTCTCTCTCTCTCTCTGTCTCTCATACACACACACACACACACACACACACACACACACACACACACACACACACACACACACACACACACACACACACACACACACACACACACACACACACACACACACACACACACACTTAAACTCTTGAACACACTGCACGTGGACATGCAAATACACATTTATGAAAACATACATACACATGCACGTACACACAATATTATGTGATTACTTAAATTTACACAAATCTTTAGTCAATTAAACACACACATACAAGACACAAACACACACACACACACCCTGACACGACCGCCCCCACCATCCTCTAACCCCCCCAACCCTCTAACCCCCTCTCTCCCTTCCTCCCCCTCTCTCTATCTCTGCAGTGGGAAGAGATCAGTGTGATGGATGAGAGGAACACTCCCATGCGTACCTATCAAGTGTGTAACGTGATGGAGGCCAGTCAGAATAACTGGCTGAGGACGCGACACATCGCCCGCGACGGAGCCCAGCGTGTCTACATCGAGATCAAGTTCACCCTCCGAGACTGTAACAGCCTGCCTGGAGTACCTGGCACCTGCAAAGAGGTCCGTCTGCTCATTGTTTACATTACTCTGTCCTGCCATGTTGACAATGTTCTGCTTATTGTTTACATTACTCTGTCCTGCCATGTTGACAATGTTCTGCTTATTGTTTACATTACTCTGTCCTGCCATGTTGACAATGTTCTGCTTATTGTTGACATTACTCTGTCCTGCCATGTTGACAATGTTCTGCGTATTGTTTACATTACTCTGTCCTACCATGTCGTCAATGTTCTGCTTCTTGTTTACATTACTCTGTCCTACCATGTCGACAATGTTCTGCTAATTGTTTACATTACTCTGTCCTGCCATGTCGTCAATGTACTGCTTATTGTTGACATTACTCTGTCCTACCATGTCGACAATGTTCTGCTTATTGTTTACATTACTCTGTCCTGCCATGTCGTCAATGTACTGCTTATTGTTGACATTACTCTGTCCTACCATGTCGACAATGTTCTGCTTATTGTTTACATTACTCTGTCCTGCCATGTTGGCAATGTTCTGCTTATTGTTGACATTACTCTGTCCTACCATGTCATCAATGTTCTTCTTGCTTTATGTTTGATGAAGGTCATAGTTGACTGAAACATCACGTTTTTAATCTTAGCCTAACCAAAGTGTGCTATTTTAAGAGAGTGTCACACGCAAAAGAGGTGATCTTTCTGTTCAAGTGTTTTTCCATAGAATATGCTAAGGCATAGCAAAACGTAAATTATTCTTCAAATATAAATGTAAATTTTTGTGTCGTCCATTCAGACTTTCAACATGTTCTACTATGAGTCTAACAACGCCAACTTGTGGTTCATCAAGGAGAGTCAGTACATCAAGATCGACACCATCGCTGCTGATGAGAGCTTCACACAGGTAAGTGGAAACACTCTGAATGTAGAGGTTACCTCTAACCACATATCTAGGATCAGCATACCCTACCCCCAATCCTAACAGGAACCATAAGGAGGATGCCAGAAGATCTGTCTCTTGACCTGTGATTACGGGCAATTTACATACAACTTACTACACATGTGGCAAAAACACAGCTGTGAAATAAAGCCTGACTATATCTTGTTTCTAGGTGGATGAAATAAACAGTGATGGAAAAAGGACCCAATTGTCATACTTGAGTAAAAGTAAAGATACCTTAATAGAAAATGACTCAAGTAAAAGTGAAAGTCATCCAGGACAATAATACTTGAGTAAATATACTTCAAAATTAAATGTAATTGATCAAATGTACTTAAGTATCAAAAGTAAAAGTATACATAATTTCAAATTCCTTATACCAGACAGCACAATTTTTATTTATTTTTAATTACGGATAGCCAGGGGCACAC